>NW_021680580.1:97445-166111 GCF_001412515.2 Diachasma alloeum
TATAATTCATCCTAATGGCTTGAGATTTTCGAATATTTATGTATATTCAAAGTCTCTCAATCAACCAAAATATCAATTTTTACAAAATTTACTGGAACCTCTGAATGACTTGAACTATTATCCATTCTCAGATAATGAAGAGGTAGTGGCGGTGGATAACGCGAATGAGAATTCTCTGTTCATTTTTGATGATGTGGCTTGCGAGAAACAAAACAACATTGAGGCATATTTTTGTATGTGACGACATAAAAAAGTTGATGGTTNAAAACAACATTAAGGCATATTTTTGTATGGGACGACATAAAAAAGTTGATAGTTTTTATTTATGTCAATCGTATGCTCGTATCCCGAAGCATTTAGTGCGTGATAATGTTAATTTCTTGGTACTATTCAAACAGGACGAAATGAATTTAAGGCATGTTTATAATGATCATGTGAATACAGATATGTCATTTGATAAATTTAAACAATTATGCTCTATATGTTGGAAGAATAATTATTCGTTTTTAGTTATCGATAAAGATAGTGATGTTAATGAGGGCAGATAAAGGAAGAATTTCGACTGTTTTGTTCAGATAAATAATGATGGAAGGAGTAAAATATAAACAGTTGTGGGTCAGATTCCAGTGAGTCAACATGCCTCCACGCAAGGATGATATGTTTAAACAACAAGAAATTTTACGTCAGATTTCTTCCGCGAGGAAAGCAATTCAACGGAAACATAATTTATTGAAATTGGGTAGAGAGAGTGTTGACGAGGCAATGAATGAAGTGTTCAAACCTATTGTAAGACCGCTCGAAGAATTGACCTCTAAAAACATGAAATTGCTTGATAATAATGTTGAAAAACGCGAGTGGTTGAATAACAAAAATGAGGTGAAGCCTTTTAACTTGAAATATCGACAAAGTTTCGCACATAAGAGTACCCCGAAGGGGCTTAAATTAGATCCGTGGGATGGGGAGACTTCTGAGGATGCGGTCAAATTTGATGATTCTTTATTCGATCAGACATTGAATGAGACAATCATTCCATCTCACAATGATACTATAGTTCCATCCCTCAAAAATCGGCATGATGATACTACAGTTCCAGTCATTGAAAAATCACCGTCTGACGACGAAGAAACCGATGGCGATGCAAATAGCTTCGATCCTGACACTCTTACAGGAAAATATTTAGCAAAAATCGGTACATCTCAATGGGATAAGGCTTATGGTGTTCGAAAACTTACACACAATTTCATGATAGGAGACTCCCCAATATTTTTTGATGATGAATATATAAAAGTAAAAACCATGAAATATGCCTGTACTGAAGGATTACTGGAACTACTGTTCATGAAAAAACCCAATGATACTTTAATTAGTGAGAGTGATATTACTGCATATAAAAATATAATTCTTGCAACTAATGGGCATCAAAAAAATTATAAACCTCGTGGAGGTATCCGAGAGACGAAGGGTGAAAAATATGAAAAATATATCTCACGGTTGAATGGGTCAAAGTACGCCGGCACAGGGCTTCTACCTGCTTTTATGAGAGCTCGGAGACCCAACACGGTGGATTATGTCTATTGGGACGATCCGAATGAACTTGTTGACCGCCTGCGATTACTCGTAGCTTCACAGGGAGCAGGGAATCCGAGTCACGATAATGAAATTATTTCAATTATCGAAGAACTTCGAGAGGCTTCAATTATATATTAGACTATGCACATTATCAATCGTTATCATTTGTGAAATGAGTGTTGATGTGTTCGGTCGTCACTTAACCTCCGATAGTGGTTACAACAATCGAGGCCCACCTGGAGTTGGATATCAATTCACTGCAGAGGGCAACTATGACCTCCTCGATAAGAGGTTGAGTAATGTTGCCCCACCAGTGGACCCGCACGATGCTGTAACATTGGAGACTCTGAACATAAGAATCACAGAATTGCAAATTGAAACGAAACGAAAATTCGCAGATATTAATAGGCGAATTGGCAGATTAATGAGAACGGTGGAAAAAATACCGAGTGAGCCTAAAAATGTCACAAAGTAAATTGGATATTGTGACAGAATTGCATCGCCCAGCACGAAGAAATTATCCTCGACGGCGAGTGAATATTCGTGATTTGGATGAGACGTGGCAGGCCGATTTAGTCGACATGACGGCTTACGCAAAAAGCAATAATGGAAATAGATTTTTGCTCACTGTAATAGACAATTTTTCAAAGTTTGCATGGGCGGAGCCGATAAAGAGGAAAAACGCGCAAGATGTCACGAGAGCTATGAGTTCCATTCTTCAACGGGGGCGTGTACCCAAACATTTACACGTTGATGGTGGAAAAGAATTCTACAATTCTGAGTTTCAAGCATTGATGAAGAAATATAATATTAATTTATACTCTACCTTTAGTAATTTAAAGGCGTCTATATGTGAAAGATTCAATCGAACATTAAAAAGTAAAATGTGGCTACAGTTTAGTTTGCGAGGAAATTATAAGTGGATTGATATGTTACCAGATCTCATGCATGAGTATAATCATAAAAAACATCGAACGATTCGTATGAGACCTGTCGATGTAACGATAAAAAATGCAAAAAAATTACGTATCCTTTACGCCGACTTTCGAGTGAATAGAAGGCGACCAAAGTTTCATGTGGGTGATAAAGTTCGTATAAGCAAGATGAAACATGTTTTTGAGAAAGGCTATACCCCCAATTGGACAACAGAAATTTTTACTGTCCGAGAAGTTAATAATACAAATCCAGTGACATACAAATTGAAAGATTATAAAAATGAATTGATCAGTGGAAGTTTTTATGAAGAAGAATTACTGAAAACAAAACATTCTGATGTGTATCTTGTAGAAAAATTATTGAAAAAATCTGGAAATAGGCTTTTTGTTAAATGGTTAGGTTTTGATAACACTCACAATAGCTGGATTGATGCTGCTGAATAAAAAAGATGGAGAGGGGGAAAAACTATTTAAATAGTCAACCTATTCTCATCCTCATTAGTTTAGTTGGTGTTTTCAACTCAACAACATGATTGTGAAAATCATCGTGCTACTAGTCCTCGTGACATCCTCCTGCCGGGGTGAAAATTTTCTCAATACTGAGATTTCCAGTCGAAGTGGACTATACTACGAATCCGTAGGGGATGTGCGCTTCACCACAGGCGAGTGGCAAATTGTCACTTATATTGACTTGAGAAAATTCATCGATCACCGGCCACTAATTCATTCCAAAATACTGGAAAATATGAGTCAAAAGTGCAAATATTATGGGGAAGCTGAACAATGTGCAAAAGTTCTTCAAAGTGAAAATATTTTGAAACAAAATCGAAACGTAGAAAAATATATTAATCAATTCCTGTTCTTCACGAATGAATCTAGTACTGAAGAGCAAAACAAAAATGTGACTCTGGAAATTATCGAAAAAACTCTTGATAATGAAAAAACATTGAATAAGACTAGTAAAAAGCTGCACATAATCGAATCAGGACTGCATCATTTTTTTGATACAATTAAAGCATTGGAGAATCAGAGTACAATAAGCCTTCGGGATGTTGAGACCGAGGCTCGATTAATTGAGGATCTAATGAAAAATGAAACTTTTAACAGTGCTGGATATCAACGAATGTTAAATAAAATACGCGATTGGACTGAAACTTTAGAGGAGGAGTTGGACAATTATATTTCTACCCTGAAAACAATTATCGATATAGTGCATTTAGCCGAAACAGGTGTCGTGCACCCCGAATTATTCACTCTTGAAGAACTTCAAAGCGCAATAAATTATTTTTCAACAATTAATCGAGATGCCTCTGTGACCCTCCCCCCTGATGAATTACTGAAAATTTCGAAAACAAAAATAGGCTTTCATGAAGGGAAATTAATTATCATTCTTAAGATCCCATTAGTTACCTCTTCAGTCTACCAATTATTCAAAATGTACCCCCTCCCAGCGCTTCAATTATTCGGTCATAAACGTGGGTCGGCGTACATTCAACCACGGGTTAATTACCTGCTACTCGGCCAAGACTTTTATACTTTGGCACAGGCTGAGGATCTCGCACACTGTGCGGTTACCAATGATTATCGCTTTCTTTGTGAACCTAAGTATCCATTTTATGACATCAACACCCATCCAATTTGCGAGGCGATGATTTTCGAAAAAGATAACTTATTAACATCACTTTTTGGTAATTGCCCCATCAAGGTCAGCTCAATTTATAATTCTCATTGGAAAAAAACCCAAAAAGGCTGGCTTTATTCCGTACCCCAAAGCGAGAAAGTAAATATTTGGTGCGAGGGTCAGTGGATTAACGCCATAAATGTCTCCGGAGCGGGAATACTTCAATTGAAAAAAAGATGTCAAGCGTCTACATCATCAATAACAATGCCAGGATTTCAAGAACATGTAAAAAAACCGGACGAAGAAATTTTTGGATGGAATCTTAATGTGACAACGCTAATATATAAAAGAAAATGTTTCCATTATCTCCCCAATTACTATGTACAACTTGAAGAAATTTTACATGAATGTGATGGTCATGCGCAAGACCACAAGTTTCACGGAATGCTATTTGCTTTAATGTCAATAGGATTAGGGGTGGTATGCCTTGGATTATTAGCCTTCATTCCATGGACAACGCCACTTTCTACCATAAATATCATAAGATGGAGGGAATCTGATGTATGATTTGTTTTGAATAAAGATGCTATTTTTATTGTTAAAATTATGTTTTATTTTCTCCTCCTTCACCTAATATTTACATTATCCCTTGAACCCATAGGGTAAAGTATCAGGAGTACCTGGCATGAGGACACGTTTATCATCATGCCAACTTAATGCTAATTTTGTCTGATTAATGGTATATACATTGTGCTGCATAGATCTGATGGAATTTTGAGGTCTTGATACATTACGATGATTTTCTAAACATAACTTGTAATCGTCAAAAGTGATGGTCCTGAGGGCTGATCTTTTTACCCCTTTCGCTCGAGATTTTTCTCGCTCTTCCCCAAACACTTTCAACGAATACATTTTCGATCTTAAACCTACAAATTCCGTCATAATCCTACCATTATTTTCGTCTTTCATAAGCCCTAATTTTTTCTTATTTACAAGAGGGATGCTATATACATTATTTTCAGGATAATCTGACGTATCAAATTTATGTATATCATTCCTTATAGAATCATAAATATTAATAGCATAAAAATGGTAGATGAGAGTGTCAGTATCTGTATACAATAATTTTACATTTTGCTTAAAAGTATTTTTTATATAATTATAATGAAAGTCATAAATATATGTTTTGGAAATATCTAAAATACTAAAACCTACGTAAATCGGTTTATTAAATTTAACTCGTGTGCGGTTCATTTGAATGATGACTAAATCTTTATCAAAGATTACACTGCTATGAAAATTCGGTTTTGATATCCAGGCCTGAGCCCCCCAACGACCCTCCCATTTGGTCACCAGCCTGACGTCCATTTGCTTCCGAACATTCTCCATTGTTTTTCCAAACACTGCATTATTCATGAGTTTGTAGAAATTTTTCTCAAACTCATTCTGGGAATTTTTCCTGTATTCAGTGTTGAGATCGATATATTTTTTTAACCAGACGCTCTGATTGAATTTCAATACTCGATGAATTTTTGTCAGCTTCAAACCAAGACTCAAGTATTGCTTGAGATTTTCATGGTGGATGACATAATTCTTCTTTGAATTCAGAGTGGTGAGAAGTTTCGGTAACTTTGATTCTCCGTTGGGGGGCACAATGTGTTCAGGGCAAAGCGGCAAATCTCGATGGCTCATGTGCAACTCTTTTGGGTATTCAAGATCCACCTCGAAAATGTATCCAATACTCGAATCAGTGGGAATATTTTCAATATAGAGTGAATTCCAATCTTGCACCCAAGTGAATCCTTTTTGTGGTAAATAGTGGCCCACAGCAGCTCCATATAAATTATTTACATCAAAATACATGAGGTATGACTTGGGATCTTCAGGATTATAGTCATTCCCCATGTACTCATTATTTGCTTTGCCAATTCTATGGAAAATGCCGAATGGTTGGGTGTGCAAGAGAAATTGAGTTTAGTTGATGATGGGGTTGGCTTCGATGTATCTATCCCACTGAGTANGAAGATTATGATTAATGTCAAACATGAGCTTGTTTTGATCAGAGCTCATAGAGATAATAATGCGATAGTTCAATTAGACAAAGAAGATGTAAAAGTCACCTTGAGTAAAATCGAGTGGTTAATCCCATATGTAACATTATCGGATACTAAAAAAATTCAATTGCTTAATTTCATCCAAAAAGATCCGCCCATACCGATAAGCTTCAGATCATGGGAGTTGTATGAGTATCCAATGCTCCCCCAGACGACAAAACATGTGTGGACGGTGAAAACCGCAACCCAGCTCGAAAAGCCTCGCTATGTCATTCTAGGATTTCAAATAGCGCGAAAAAATAGAAAAAATAAAAATGCTAGTAATTTTGATCATTGTAATATAGCAGATGTTAAATTATTCTTAAACTCTCAATGTTATCCGTATGGTAATTTAGATATAGATATGGGTAAGAATCAGTATTCTATACTTTATGACATGTATTCAAATTTTCAATCGTCATATTATGATCAACAAGTGAACAACCCTTTATTGAGTAAAACACTATTTTCAACAATTACTCCGCTAGTGGTAATTGATTGTTCTAAACAAAATGAATCTTTGAAATTTGGTCCNATTTTGCATGATAGAGTAGTAAATTATCACCCTATAAGTGGTGGGGTGCGAAAAATAGTTTAAAATTGGAGGGGATGGATGTATAAATTAAAATGTTAGAGCCCTAAAAACATCAATCGCAATGGATATTCTCATGGATGTGCAAGGTTTTCAAACGCTCTTCAATGAGTTTATTGTAAAAGAATTCGCATACGCAATATTGGATCCGGGAGTCAAATGCCCAGCAGCGTGGTTTTTTCGCCCTCCTTATGCGTTCTCCAGTTTACCGGCGAAGTATAGAGGTGTGAATGAGTGGCTTGAGCTTAATCATCATGGATTACCTTGGAACTATGGGAATAAACCCTATAATGACCTTGAAAGATTTGTTCGAGAGTGGGACAATATTGATAAAATTTATGTGAAAGGTGAAGATAAGAAAAAATGGCTGCAAAAAATGGTTGGACCGGCACCTCCGGTGGTTAATATCGAAGAATGTTACGATGATTGCCCGTCACTCTCCAAGTTCACAGAATTACCAGCCTCCCTGTGTCATTTCCATCGTTACACAGAGAACAAGGCATGTGCTGTAAAAAATGTGCAACTACTCAAAAACTGGATGATGATGAGAACAAAGACTGTACGATCGGTTGATCGATCCCTGGACATTTATTATGAATTAAAAAATTTAAGTTTAATGGATCGTGAGGATATTGCATATCTCCCGCATTCATTCATAAGCTCAATCGCCGCATCCGATGTTGAGCAGGCTTGGGACAAGTTGACTGATATGATGAGAAATGATTGGTACATCAAAAGATGCAGAAGATGTTCAGAGCATTATAAAACTACTGAAGGAGATACGTTTGATGGGCCGACTCCGATGATAAGGGATTGTGATGAATGTCATGAATTTTAAAATTAGAAAAGCACTGTTTTTTTTTTAATAATATTTATTTATGTATTCTCTTAGAAACTAATACATGGTAATTTTGAAAAATTTCATCAATAAAAAAATAAAATGAAAATATTGTTTTTTCCTTTATCTTCCAAAAAGCTTCCTACGCCTCCTCAGTTGGTTTCAAGAACTGGCCTAGAATGAAATCGTTGTATGGACCACCCAAGAACTTCAGCTCCATTTTACCCTCCGAAACAAGTATCTGGAAATTTTCCCATTCCTCCGGTTCAGTATTGAAATAATTGGCTGCTCTTTTTGTCGCGAAGACTGCATGCTCTCCATCCAAATGGAAAATCACACTTTCCCCGAATTTCGTTTTTGCCTTCTGAACGGCTGTGATGGCATAGATTTTTTCTGGCTCCAACTCTGCCATTTTCTTCAGAGGAAGATTCCCCCCCTTTCGAGACACTGTTGAATTTTTCAAAGTTCATGCTTCTGGTTTTACGATGTTGGTCTTCTGGAGATCTGAGCACAACACTTCAATGTCACTTTTCAATTGAATGATTCTCTTCAATTGGTCGATATCTTTCAGCAGACGCTCAAGTCTATGTTTCAACTCACGAGTTTTGTTCAAAGCTTGCTGTCGTCGGATGAAGTACTTCTTCATGAGGAGGGTGAAAAATACTGATGCTGTGCCCTTGAACTTGGCGTGTTATATAATTCTTCCCCCCACTTCTTCATAGTTTTCTCAATAGAATCAGGAGAGGGGGTTGCTTTAAAAAAGTGACAGTTTTTCTCAACCTTGCATGTCATCTGAACATTTCCTGGAATTACCGTTAATCTCTGCTGTGATGACTCATTCTTCTTATCTCAGGAATGTCACACTTTCTCTTTTCAGGTATAAAAAAAATGATTTATGACCTTTTGCACTTAACCCTTGCGATGATGACTCATTCTTCTTATCTCAGGTACAATCTCTAAAATGTTAAAAGGTTTAGGAGTCGCGACTTAAACCGCGAATTAAAGCCGCGGATTAAAAGCGCGAATTAAAACCGTGAATCAAAACCACGAATTAAAACCGCGAATTGAAGCGCGACGTAAAACCGCGAATTATCTAATCCCACCATGGCGCGAATTAAAACCGTGGATCAAAATCGGGACTGAAAACCGCGAATTAAAATCGGGGCTGAAAACCGTGAATTAAAGCCGTGACTTGATTAATCCCACCACCCACTCGCGGGGGCTTCTCCCATACTTCATGCACCCAGAATCGACGAAATGTAAAATCCGCGAATTAAAACCGCGAATTAAAACCGCGAATCAAAACCGCGAATTAAACCGCGAATTAATTAATCCCACCCCACCACCCACTCGTGGGGCCCTCTTCCACAAGTCTCCAGCGCTCGCCTCAGAAACGTTGATCCAGAACCGGCCCTATACATCTACTGACCAGTCCAACAGATCCCTTTCCATTAATAAATTCTTATATCAATCTAGCATCAATTGCTTATATTTGATCCAAGTAGTAACATCGAAAACACCCCAGAGCTCCGAACAATTACCAAGATATAAAAATTCTTCAATTCTGATAGACCAATTGAAATTCCTAAATTTACAGACATCCTTGAGAGGATTAGGATTGAGCGCAAATTCCATCAGCTGCTTGTAACAAATCTTTGGAAATCTATCTTCCGGGATCTTCAAGATTTTAATTATAAAATTAATAGTAATGTTCATCACAGCATATTCAGTCCTAATTAAACCTAACTCAAGTCTGAGTGCGCAATTGTGAGTACAGTTAAGCAAATATAATAGTCTTTTGAAAAAAGCAGACTGAGCGACTTCAATGAGGTCGAAGTAATCGAGGGCCCAGACGGGACAGGCATACAAAAGGATTTGTTTAGAGATAGATTCATATAGCTTGATGATACCCTGCCACGAATCACATTTAGCACTAGCCAGAAGACTTATCACGGAGGTAATGGCCTGTTTGGCCTTCCGAACGGCCTCACGAGCTGCGAGGCCACCCAGTGAGGAACTGCTAAAGAGAACTCCGAGATACACGTATGTGGACACGATCTCCAAAGCCTCTCCGTTGTATTAAAATTGTAACTTCGGACTCAGATTACCGCCTTCTCTAACCACCAATACTTTGGTTTTGTCGGAATTGAGAGTGAGGCCATTATCGAGACAATAGGATTGTAAAGCATAAAGAATCTTCTGAAGAGTGATTTCCGAGTCAGTCTAGATAACTAAATCGTCGACGTACATCAGAAGAAGAACATCTTTTTTTCCACTAACGCTTACTCCTCGAAAATCGAGGCTTCTTAAATAATTTTCCAGATCAGAAATGAAAAGAATTAATAGTATAGGACTTAACGATTTACCCTGGAGAACCCCTTCGGCCACGGGAACCTCTTCAGACAACCGCCCCCCCCCCCTGCTTGACCCGGATCGAAGCATAGTCATAGAGAGACTTCAAAATTTTGACAATTTTAGGGCTCAAACCAAGGAAAAGAAGCTCGGACCAAAGCTTCTGATGCGGGACACTGTCGAGAGCTCGTCGAAACCAACACACTATAGATCATTCTCGCACCAAGTCGAAGTTGAAGCAGCACCGCACTATTCAAGACAAAAATCTGGTCCAAGCAACTCCTCCCCGGCCTGAACCCTGTCTGGCTCCCATCCAGGATCCTCTCCCTATCAGCCCATTTCTGGATTCTATCTCTAAGAATCAATGTAAAAAGTTTTGTCAGGCAGTTGCACAGGGCAATACCGCGATAATTAAGAGGATCCAATTTATCGCCTTTTTTATGGAGCATGGACATGGCTGCAGAGCCCCAGGATTCAGGAACTCGTTCAGCTTCTAAGATTTTATTAAAGTGCGTTTCCAAGTACAAGAGCCAATTTGAAGGCAGATGCTTATAAAATTCATTAGAAATCTATTTAGTTTCAAGATGTTACGGAGAAGTTCTCCCTGACCAATATCAGAGTCAAGCAGAGGGTCAGTGCGCGAAGGAAAGGGGATATCAACAAAGATCTTTTGGGGTGTAATTCTGAGATAAAATCCGTACCATCCGTCCAGTGTAATTGAAGGAGGAGAGACAGAGAAAGGTCTCAGCTTTTTATAGGTCCCTCAGAATTCCTTCAAAAATCTAATATTGGCTAGATTATCTGTGATATTATCCGCATAAAGCTTCTTTTTTAATTTAATCAAGTTGAAGTATCTTTTTTAGACTCAATATGGTTCACACCAAAAGCTCCATCAAAACCTGACCGCCTGAACCTCGACAAATTACTATCGACCTCTTTTTTACACTCAATATCGAACCATAATTCATTCGAAACCTGGTTAGGAGGGACTCGCGTGCCGCCAACTCTCTTACGCATATCAGTCCCAATCGCGGATTCAGTGATAGCCTGCTTAAGATTATCACATTGCTGCTCCAGGGAAGAAGCACAAAAATCAAACTTAATTCTGGCCGAGAACATCATAGATTCAGTGTAATTTTCTCCAGCCCCAGAGTTCCAGGCAAGCTTGAAAATAGCTGGAGAAACATCGGCGACTTCCGATCCTTGTTCTGTGAGATTTTCAAGAGACATACAAATAGGAAAATGATCCGATCGTGAAGTGACCATAAGAACTTCAAAATCATCTGTTAAAGGTAAACAGCAGGGGTTGATCCATATGAAGTCAACAGTGCTTCGACCAGTAACAGCCATGAATGTGTACTTGCCCGGAGAATCCCCCGGAGACTGCCCATTCACACAATGGAAACTTCGATCCTCCATAAAATCAAGTAACTGCTTACCTCTACTGCAAACCTCAAGATCATAAACTCTTCTAAATTGAGATAAACGAACATCTTCTAAAAGTTCATCAGGCACGACACCTTCAGCACCTATATGAGCATTAAAATCGCCCCCTAGCACTATTGGAACGTTAGGATAAGAGTCTGAGAAAGAATCTAAAAGATTGCCCAGCAACTCAAGCGCAGGATCTACATCAACTTTGGGAATAAAATACATAGTTCCAAAAATAATAGTCACACCACTGATGACAACTTTGATGAAGATCCAATTCTCGCAACGATGAAGTAATACTGGCACGCCATGCTTCTTTCTGACCAACATCAGTATGCCACCACTTGCTCTGCCTCAAACGTGTACTCTGATAGCAGGAGACCAAACTGGATAAAAATCAGCAAATCCAGCTAGAAGCTTCTTCCACTCGTACTGAAGGAATGTCTCAGTGAGGCCAATGACTTCATAGTGCACAGGTACCCGTAGTTGATGTAGATTCTTAGCAATGTTCTTGACGTTCCAAAACACCACATTCATGTTCCCCCTTACAGACTGGCAGCGGGTGGGTGGGGAAGCCTCTTGCTTACGTTTATTTCTGGTAAAAAAAATTGGGAATATACCCATATCAGCACTGGCTTTGGCCAGGCTGTTAGCAGGAACAAATTTCTCAGCTCTCTCGTCCCAGAGCCACTCTGCACCATCCCTCTCATATTTATTACCACGAACCCTAATATTGTGCCCCTTCAGTCTATCTGCCCTAGCCAAATTTCTCAACCTAGCCTGTAAGGATCTCTCCAACTGCTTGGAATCACCATCAATAAAGATCTGCTGAGTGCCCAGGACCGACTTCTTGTTCTTGAAAATCGATATGTAATGGACCCGAGCGGTTGGATTCGATGAAAGGGATTATCACACGCGGATAAATAATAGAAATAATTATCTTTACACACTATTGAATTTTATTCATTACTTTACCGATTTTAAATAATTAAAGATTCGCTCCGAGACAAAAGGTATCGGGCGAACAGAAATACAAAAGAGGTAACAGTGAGGAAAAGAGATGTCGAATTACTGGCCAAGAGGCAACGAATTCACGAGTTTTTATATTCGATCGTGTATTCGATTGCATCAGGTCATTGTCTTCGTCGCACACCTGCGAGGCATCGGGTGACGTCTCCCGGCGCGCGCGAAGGCCAGTCGTCGGGACGCGAAACGCTGACGCTGCACCCCAGTTATCTACATTCGTCGAATATACGTGGTTTTGAAACAAGAATATTCGACGTTATTTTATATTTCATCATTTCCTGTTTTGTTTCGGATAATATGTGCCACTTTCGTGTCCTCACATTATCCGAATCAACAGAGGAATTTCATAACGTTATTTCGGGGCATAACATCCCTCCCCGCCAGGGAAGAAAATTTCTACCCTTAGAAATTTTCTATTTCAACCCTACTCATCGATACAATACATGTTTAACTCCTTACATTAACATTTTACAATTGATTCAATATTTTTTTTTATGGTATTCCGAAGCTCACTTCTTTCCTCCTGGGTGCTGGCCATGGTTTCCGACAACCGCAGTAAAGGATCAGTCCTAGGACGATTGCTAGGATCACCATCACTCCGGTGAATATCGATGATGGGTGTGTGAGAAATTCTCGATAGTTGAATTTCACCTGTATTCTATCTAGATTCCTCTTCTCAACTTCCAATTGCACATGTAGCCCTTCCAATTCCTTTCTATTTCCTACAACGTTGGTCAGTTGAACGTCACTTAAGTTAAACTCCCGTTGCTCTAATTGAGTGACGGTGTCGTCATCCAATGTTAAATTCAATCTAGGGTGAACATGAGCACTGAACATCACTTCATGTGATTTCCGGCCCCTTATAGTGAAGTCGGAAGCAACTATCTCACAGAACTCCTTGACTCGCAGGATTCCTGAGTCCTCCAATGTATCCCGTACTTCCTGATTACCACATGTGACTACTACTCCCTCAGGATTTGGAGTTACAAAGAACCATGCGTTGTCCTTCCTCATTTTTATTAGGGTAAGCCCTGGAAGCCGAAGGTGTTTCACTACCAGTGTTGCCAGATTCACAGAAATTTCTGTACATTCAACGAAAATTTGGCCTATTCCAAGAACACAGATTTTTTGACTAATTTCAAAGAAATTTCAGTAATTTCTAAGAAATTGCCACAATTTTTTATTCTGTAGGGGGAATCAAGCCATGCAAGAGCGTTACATGTCGATTTTTTAGATTTTACAAAATACCAATAAAAAATTCAAATTGTATGGGCAAAACGCTAGGGTGAAATCGGCTCCTCTATTTCACTAATAGTAAATTAGAATCTGAATGCGACGAGATGAATATTAAGAGTAAATGTTCGTTTAACAAATTCAAGGTTGAATATCGAAAGCTAAATGGTATGCTAGAAGAATGGCAAGTCATGAGAATCCTTTTGGCGGCAATTTTTCAATGAACCAGTAACTTTTTTTTTATGAGTGGTAGCACTGATTATTTTTGACAGAGAGTATTACAGGTTACTAGTTTTCCGAGAACATCATTGGTCATCGTCTCCTATTGCCACTCTCGTTGCGTTACAATCCCCTGTCTGCCATTTTCTGTGTGACATAATAGAAGAGAGTATTTGAATTAATTTCTCGAGAATTGGATGTAGAAAGAAGAATAATTTGATCTGAGAAAGTATAAAAGTTTAATTGTCCAGATTAAGTAATCCATGAAATCATTGCTATCGTAAAAAAAGAACAACGAAAAATAAGGTTAGTTTGTTGACACGTCTGTCGCCTGATTGTTGTAATTATAATTTCGGCATATTGGGGATAAATATCGACCATTTAATTTGGAAAATTGTAGATTCTGTTCACTGGATAATTCATCATAAGTTTATCACGGTAAATCTCGATTCAAACACCGGCGGAAAAATTAATTCGTGAGGTCAGGAAAAGTGAGGTAATTATTGTAAGAAATATAATATGTTAATTGTTCGTCATATATTTTATCTAGCAGGCGTTTCATTGTTATGAGTCATATTTCAGTGAAATAAAAAATGGATGAATCTGCAGAAGAATATTGTTCTTCATCGAATGAAGCACAAATGGCTCGAGGAGATGATGAAGATTATGAACATCAACTTACTGGGAGCAATGAGAGGAATAAAAACGTAAGCGTAAGAAATATTCCCAAAAATAATGATGCTTGGAGATTGAATGAGGGAATGAGCAATTGGTTTAGACCAAGTTCGAAGGGAGAGTTATTTTTTCGGTGTGAAGCATGTCAGAAAAATTATAGTACAGCTGGAGGAAAGGCAGACGTACAAAAGCATGCTGATGGAAAAACGCATCAACTTGCAGTTCTCAATATTCGTCAACAGATCCCAATTACAACTAGTTTGCATAAGGCCACAGCTTTTGCATTGCAGTTGAAACAGGCAGAGATTAAACTGGCAGCATTCATTATGCAACAAAACTATTCTGTGAATAGTGTTGGTCCTCTGTTAGAAATGACAAAAGACATTTTTGGAGATTCAGCTGCAGCTCAGAAAATTTCATGCAATCGTACTAAGTGTACGGCGATTATTAGGAATGTAACAGGTCTCTATGGTTTCGAACAAACTCTTGCATTCATCAAGACGAAAAAATTTTCCTTGCTGGTCGATGAGTCGACAGACATTGGTGGAACAAAATATTTAGCATTGATCGTTCGATTTTTCGATGGGAATGCAATCATTGACAGTTTCTTAGCTCTACTCCCTGTGTCAGATGCTTCTGCTTCTCATTTGTACAAGGTAATCACAGATTTTTTGACCAAACACAACGTACCCTGGAAGGAAAATCTGATAGGATTCGCTGCGGACGGAGCCAATAATATGTTTGGTGCACACCATTCGTTGGCAGCGTTGTTGCAGAAAGCTATCGAAAATTTATTTCTACAGAAATGTATTTGTCACTCTTGGGCATTATGTGCTAGTTCTGCCTGTAGTAAACTTCCATGTGTCGTCGAAGATTTTCCTCGAGATGTATGGAATTATTTTAAAAATAGTTGTAAACGTCAACAAAGTTTCGCTGTAGCTCACGCAATACTCAATGTAAAACCTCACAAACTCCTACGACTTGCTGACATACGGTGGTTATCGCTGTTACAAGTGGTTAGAAGGCTCCTCGAACAATATGACGCATTAAGACTCTATTTCTCAACAGAAACAACAAATGACAGACTCTTAGCTCCTGGAATGATTTCTCAGAGACTAAATGAATCTCAAACAAAAATGTATCTCTTGTTGTGTGAGGTAGAATGGACGAGTACAATGGACTCAAACTTCAGTGTTAAGATACTTGAATTTACTTTATTTCTTAGTCAAAGTGTAACGGTAAAAATACAAAAGAATTAAGATTAATTCCCAAATGAACTACATTGGTAATGACTCCCGAGTGCAGTGTGTTCTCGGTTTTTATAAGAAAACCGTGACACACATTTTTCTCTTTTTCGTTGTATTCGTATTACAAAACGATCCCGTGGTGTAATACGATGCTGAATCGGTAAACAATCGATAAACAGTTAATTTCATAATTATTAAACACGAATCACTTCGTAATTCGGTCATGGAATATTCTGGATTACAACATCCCTCCCGGCCAGAGAGGAAAATTCCATATTTGGAATTTTTACATGTACATATTTACAATCAACATTAACTTTTATTTAAATATTCTTAAGACCTATGGGTGAGATAGTGCCTGGGTTCCTCCTGTCAACTCTCGGATTACCGAACCGGTACGTCGGCATCAACAGCACAGTGATAGCACTGTAATGATGAGGAGAAATGTCGTTGCGCTAGAGATAATTGATGCTGGATGTGCGAGGAAGTCTGGGATGCCAAAGACTGTCGTATTTGCATCCAACCGTTTCATTTCTTGTTCCAAGTCCGCCTGTAGTCCTTGCAGCTCCTTGACATTTCGTACCACACTGCGAAGATGGACATCTTTCAGGTTCAGCTGGCCCTCTTTCAGGTAGTTGCTCGAATTCTCGCTCAGAGTCAAGTTCATTNCTCAGAGTCAAGTTCATCTTCGGATGAATATGCAGATCGAGACGTACTCCTGACGACTTTCGTCCTCTGATTGTGAAATCTGCGGCGATAACTTCACATAAGTTATCTATCTGTAAGATTCCCGTCCCTTCTAGGATGCTTCTATTCTCCTTCTGCCCACATCGAACGGTAATCTCCTCTAGATGTGGCGCTGGGTAAAGCCATGCGTTATCCGAGGTCAGGTGAATGAGGAGTAGACGTTTCAACATGATGTGTTTTACGACACATGAATCTGGAATTTTCCCGTGGTCAACGTACATGTGCACCTCACAGGGACTATACGGCCGTATAGCTTGCGTCGGCAGTATTTCCGTGCACAGGTATTGCCCGTCGAGGNCCCGTCCCTTCTAGGATGCTTCTATTCTCCTTCTGCCCACATCGAACGGTAATCTCCTCTAGATGTGGCGCTGGGTAAAGCCATGCGTTATCCGAGGTCAGGTGAATGAGGAGTAGACGTTTCAACATGATGTGTTTTACGACACATGAATCTGGAATTTTCGCGGGGTCAACGTACATGTGCACCTCACAGGGACTATACGGCCGTATAGCTTGCGTAGGCAGTATTTCCGTGCACAGGTATTGCCCGTCGAGTCTCTTACAATTCCCCAACTGCTCTGACGTCATTGGAATGAACTGCTGCGTCGGCCCGTGGATAATTAAATACTCGTTTTCTGGTTCGATATATGAGTAATATCCCTCAACCGTTTTCACTGGCAATCCATGCGGTTTATATACGCTGTAGATTTGAGAGTTTACCAGCGGTATTTCCAACATCGTCACGATTCTCGTGTTGAAAGTGTGAATACTGATGGTGGAAATTCTCTCCAACTTGTGCATAGCGTTAATACCAACTTCTGTCGGAAAGCTGAATCCTGTTGGCAATTTAGCTTTCTTCAGAATCTCTACCAGATGTTGCTCTGAGAGAACTCCTGTTCCCAGGATCCTTCCCCTTTCGTCTGTTAGAAGGCGCAGAATTTTTCTTGCGTCTCTCATCACTCCATCAAGAACTGCTGTGATGACCATGAAATGTTCGTCCATGTCGTCACGAACCAACGTTGTGTTGAATCTCGCCTCCATGCGTTCTGACAGCTGCTGTGTCGCGTTCAATAGAATTTCTTCATTTTTCTGCACGATTTCCTCTGTGTGTTGCAGTCGGAAAAGCGTAGAATTGATGACTTCGATTTGACCTTTCGTGACGTCATATGAGTTCCCTTGTTGACCCTCAAGACGATCAAGCCGTTCTTGAATTTCTTTCGCATCTGAGGCGTCCATTGTGCCAAACAGTGATTTTGTCACACTGCCCAATCCATCAATTAAGCCTCGGCGACTTTTGCCAGGTTGTCCTATACCTAGAATCCCGTGAATCGCCTTTCTCAGCTCCGTGTGTTCACTCATACGTTCTTTCAAGATCGTTCGGAAATTCTCCCCTGATTTCTCGGCCTTTAAGAACAGCACCTGCGTCAATATGTAGTANGGCGTCCATTGTGCCAAACAGTGATTTTGTCACACTGCCCAATCCATCAATTAAGCCTCGGCGACTTTTGCCAGGTTGTCCTATACCTAGAATCCCGTGAATCGCCTTTCTCAGCTCCGTGTGTTCACTCATACGTTCTTTCAAGATCGTTCGGAAATTCTCCCCTGATTTCTCGGCCTTTAAGAACAGCACCTGCGTCAATATGTAGTAACTTTCCAGTTGATCTGCTCTCCGTAGCCAAGGAGTCACATCCGTCGTCGCTGCAACGGTCCAGACGTGATTGCTAAGGAACAATCTATCAATCGATTCAAAATGCAGGCCTGGAGTGTGAACGAACTTATCGACAGTATGCCCCTAGCCTCTTATAACTGGGATCATGCCGGCTAGCATGATTAATGTAAAGGCAACTGCTAACAACCCGTAACTCTTGGATTCTCCTTTACATTCCTGCTCCTCCTCCTGAGCCATTCGGCTTTCTCCAAAATTTTCAGGTTGTTCATCAGATACACACGTGATCAACCCAATAAAGGCTCTTAATCGATTGACGTGTACCCTCACTTTTTTGTTCTTCTTCCCGAAACGACTGGTGTAGTTTACATCCGAATTTTTCTGAGTAATTTCATAAGGTCCAAGCCATGGCTCCGTCAGATTTTTGGACCTTCCATGTCGCACAACGTCATTTTTTAGCAAAACTCTGTCACCGACGCAGAAATAGTTTTTCTACGCATCTTTATCGTACTGTTTTTTCGCTATTTCTTTCAACGTATTCAATTTTTCCCTCGCTACCTGGTGAGATGCGTGAAGTCTTTCACGTAACTCTTGTGCGTAGTCATCATACGAGTAAGTAGGTCGCGGCGGCTGCTTCACTGAGGTTGGTAAATCAGCACACCTCCCATACAGTAGCTCAAACGGTGTCCGTTTCGTGGCAGTATGCGGAGTTGTATTGTACGAAAACGCTGCATAGGGTAGCCATTGATCCCAATCACCTTGGTCTTCATCTATGAAATTACGTAGATACTCTGCCAGGGTGCGATGAGACCTCTCAAGAGCACCATTCGTTTGAGGATGATAGGCCGTTGTCGGAATCTGACATCTTTAAAAATTTCGCTTGTGAAATTCCTGCCCTGATCCGTCACAAATTTCGAAGGCGCTCCGTGCTCGCAAATAATTTTCTCAACGAATGCTTTTGCCACAGTATTCGCCTCTTGATCGGGAATTGGAATCGCCTTACTGAACTTTGTCAACGCATCCTGGAACGTCAAGATGTATTTATTCCCATCCTCCGTGACTGGTAATGGACCAACTATGTCTATTGCACATTGCTCGAACGCCGTCTCTGGAGCTTCTCCAATCTGCATAGGGACCTTAGTTGTTTTTCCCAACTTATTCAGCTGGCATTTTTTGCAGCCTGCGACATATTTCTCAATGTCATTTTTCATACCCTTTCATTTATATTTTAGCTTTACTTTCTCATGCATTCGTTGCACGCCCGGATGTCCTCCAAAAGGGGTATCATGGTATTCCCGCATTATTATTGGGATGTCCTCAGGATCTGGAGTGACTCTCACTTTACTCTCATCAGGTGTCTCGCACCCTTCTTCAGGGGTCTCGGACCTCAACCTCAACAGCATCACCCACAGCTCCCATCCTAGCCTGCTGACCCCGGGTAATGACGTAAGTTCGACTCAAGGCATCAGCATTTGTATTCAACCTCCCAGGTTTGTGTACGACTTCATAATCGAACTCCTCTAATTTAATTCTCCAGTGCATCAGTCGTGACCCGGGATCCCTGACGTTGAAAATCCACCGCAGAGGTCGATGATCCGTCACGATGATAAATCTTCGGCCATACAAATAGGGTCTGAAATGTTTCACAGCCCAAACGATAGCAAGAAGTTCCTTCTCAGTCGTGGAATAATTAATTTCGGCTTTATTCAGTGTCCTGCTTGCATAAGCGATTGGCAAATCACTTTCAATTTCTCCCTGTGACAAAACAGCGCCCAATGCTTTGTTTGATGCATCGGTTGTCAACAAAAATGGCTTCTTGAAATCTGGATACTGCAATATTGGAGCCGAAATGAGCTCTTCTCTCAAGTTCTCGAATGCGACGCCTTCTCTCTCTCCCCATATCGAAGCCACTCTTTTCTTTAATAAATCTGTGAGAGGTTTGGCAATTTTTGAAAAATCCCGAATAAATTTCCTGTAGTAACCCGCCAGCCCCAGGAAGGACATCACTTCCCTCGTTGTCCGAGGTACCGGAAAGTATTTTACTGCTTCTATTTTTGTAGGATCAGCCTTGACCCCTGCCTCCGTAATCACATGACCCAGGTAAACGACCTCCTTCCTCAAAAAGTTACATTTGTCGGGCTGTAACCTCAAGTTAGCCTTCCTCAATCGCTCCAACACTTCTCGTAGACGGTCATTGTGCTCCTTCAGGCTTGCTCCAAAAACTACGATATCATCGAGATATACAAAGCATCTGATTCTTTGAATTCCAGCCTAGACTGAGTTCACCAGCCTCTGGAATGTCGCCGGTCCTCCCTTTACTCCAAAGGGTAAACGGTTAAATTCGTAGTGCCCAAACGGTGTTGAAAAAGCCGTTTTGCACTTGTCCTCCCCCTTCACTGGAATCTAGTGAAATCCCGACGCCAAGTCCAGTGTGGTGAAATATTTTGCATTTCCCAGCTGATCCAGAATATCACAGACATTCGGCAGTGGATATGAGTCACCGATGGTGATGTCATTTAACTTGCGAAAGTCCACGACAACTCGCAACTTGATTTTCCCTGAGGCATCGGGTTTTTTAGGAACAACGAGTAATGGTGCGTTCCATTGACTGTTACTCGGTCGAATCACCCCGTTTTTCAGCATTTCCTTGACTTGTCGATCTACTTCTTCCTTCTGCGAATGCGGCAATCGATGTGGTCGAACAGTGACAGGTGCCGCACCTGGAGCAATAGGGATTGAATGCTCCAGATGGTCTGTAACGCCCGGAGGATCCCCTGGAAGTTGCACAATGTTGTTGTACTCCTCCAGCATCTCCAGCAGACTCTCCCGTTCAATTCGATTGAGATGAGAAATCCTCAGATTTTCGTGAAGAAGTTTTATTCGATCTGTTTTCTTCCTTCTGCTTTGCTTAATTTCTGCATGCATCAGCATTATCGTTTCGGCGGTGGGCAATTCCTCGAGTTTCACAATCGGAACGTTCAAGAATACGTCATCCTCAGTGGTATTCATCACACAAACGATTGCTCGACCACCCCGTGGCTTCGTGAGGCATTCGCCCAGAAACACGCCCGGTTGTAATTTCTGCTTACGCACAATTCCACTTTTTGTGCTCAACGTTGTTGCCCAGGCCAATGTCTCTGTTCTGGCCTTTATCAAAATTGGTTTCTCAGGTGGGAAAAGTTGCAAACGTGTGCCATTGATCATAACACACTTCCCCGGTTCAACAGATGTAGTTAAATATCGAGACTGGAAAAAGTCTTCCCCTAGTATCCCTCCAACACACGGAAAGCTGTCAGGAACAACTTAAAATACATGCCCCAACTCCTCCTTGCCAATTTTCAGATAAATTTCGCCTCTTCCGAGTGTCCCAACATCCTGATTAGAAATTCCACGTAGCGTCCTTCCCCCGGGTTGAACCTTCGCATCTTCCTTCAATTCCCCAGCTTTTATTACTGATATAGCAGCGCCAGAGTCCGCTAAAAACATCGTGGGCTGCTTGAGCCCATCAGCTGACAAAATTAAATGGTTTTTTGTCTTGGAAGGCTCTGCAGATGTCATCTTACGCCTTCTGGAACTGGGACTAAGTGAAACCTCAGCATCTTGTCGATCCTCATCGTTCTCAACCTCGTTAATTTGCATCACTTGGAATGCCCCCATTGGCAGCGTAGGCTCCTCGTTCGATACCACTTTATTTTTGTTATTCTTCTTCGCGCCACTGTCAGCATTTTTATTGCCCTGCTTTGTGACATTATGTTTCTCTTTCACCTGTAGCTCCGCATTCTCTGGTAACCCGTACTGCTTCTTCAGTTTAAAACATGCTGTTATGTCATTCCCTGGAACGTGAGAAAATTTGCACACGACTCCATATGCAGTGATAGTGCGTCGTTCTGCAACAGGTAGACTCGTCCTTTTCTGCACCTTGGAATCTTTTGCCTGATGCCCTGCCTGGCCGCAAGCAAAACATCCCGCCCCCAGGGATTGCCGCCCCACCGAATGACGATTCCCCCCCTGAGAACGCCTGGAACCACCTACTCCAGAGTTCCCTCCAGAATTTCCTCCAGAACCCCCCTTAGAAGCTCCATGGAAACCTGGCATCGTTTTTTCCAGCTCAACCGCCCCCAGACAGGCCTCATGCAATGTTTTGTAATTATTAGCTCTGACCAAAATTTGTATCTGGCCACATAGCCCTTGCTCGAAATTCGCTTTAGCCAATGTCAAAAGCGCTTTCCTCGCCCCACCTTTCTCCTTTTCATCCAAATCGTTAGCCAAGAGATTTTGTATGCCCTCGATTAAATCGAGCGTTACTCGCTCAGCTCTGGCTGCAAATTTGCTGACGTCTTCATCACTCCGTTGCTGCATGTTATTGAACTCCGCATGCAATCCCACAAGTGACTTTGTTTTGCCAAACAACGCCTCCAACTCGATTTTTAATTCATCGAAGCTTTCTATTTTCTTATGCTTCAGTTGCACAAATGCCTTGCCTGTCAACTTATTCTTCAAAACAGTTTTCAGTAACGTAGGATGTAACTCAGGTTGCAATAAGTCCTTTGCACCCTCACAAGACCCCAAAAAAGGTATCAACTCATCAGCCTTTTCGCCATTGAATGAATGAACAAGCTGTAGAGCCCCCTTCAGGTCTATCAATCCCCTTTGCAGGTGACCATTACTAGAGCCAGTACCAGGAAGATTATTTACCCCAGCTGCGTCACGACCATGATACATCTCTGTCCAAGCCTTCTGTAGCTCGTCCTCCAATCGTCGCCGCTCCTGAGCTTCCTCCTTAANAAGTCCTTTGCACCCTCACAAGACCCCAAAAAAGGTATCAACTCATCAGCCTTTTCGCCATTGAATGAATGAACAAGCTGTAGAGCCCCCTTCAGGTCTATCAATCCCCTTTGCAGGTGACCATTACTAGAGCCAGTACCAGGAAGATTATTTACCCCAGCTGCGTCACGACCACGATACATCTCTGCCCAAGCCTTCTGTAGCTCGTCCTCCAATCGTCGCCGCTCCTGAGCTTCCTCCTTAATCCTTTCCTGGGCCCCCTCTATTATTTTCAGCATCTCAGCCACAAGTTGATCTGTCCTACTACCCCTCAGGATCTCCTGGATGTCCATTTTACGAATACCTGAGATATCCAATTCCGATAAATCCGGCTGCCTACGCAGTGGTGGGGTGAAATCACCTAACAGAAGTGATCCCCCCGGCACCGAGAACAGAGTAGACATAGGTGTGCTGAATTCCTCCCTTTGCTCCCTATCATCAGCTGCGGGCAAGCCCTGCTGCTGCGGTGGTGGCGGTGCCGGCCTCACAGGTGTGCCGTTCCCACCCCGCTGCTCTTGCCGCCCATCTTGCCCCTGCTGCCCTTGCGGCTGCTGCCCTTGCGGCTGTAGCGGGTCATCCGCCACGAAGTTTTCCACACTACGCGAACGCCGCCGGACCCCCTCGGCCAAGGAACTGGAAGCACGGTTCCCCCTAGCAAAATTCAAGGCTCTGCGCATCGTGATACCACGACGAGACCCTTCTGATTTTGTTACCTCCGCAGAAGACCCTTCAATTGAGTGTAAATTCACCCCTACTGAACGTAAATTCTGCCTGACACCTCGAGCTAATTCCTCCAGAGAATCAAAGTCATCCCGAACACTCTGACTATGAGACCCCATAAATGAAAAATCGCCTGTTCCATGTCAGCTTCGTTCCGCTTCAAAATAGTCCGAAAAACTTGAAAAAAAATTCCCAACAAACAGGAAATACAAAATGAACCTCTTTACCAGCTGGATTTCACCCCTTCTCCTACGCAAAAGTCGGTTGCTACTAGTCCGGCGCCCCAGAACAGGTTGATGCTTCCCCAAAATGAATACACGTTTCCTCTGACGTATCGAAAATGTCGAATTCTTCTCTTAACCACTGTCTTCGACGAAAGTTGATCAGGCTCCCGTTTCTGAAGAACATACGCGCCGCCACCAAATTGTTGTGTGAGGTAGAATGGACGAGTACAATGGACTCAAACTTCAGTGTTAAGATACTTGAATTTACTTTATTTCTTAGTCAAAGTGTAACGGTAAAAATACAAAAGAATTAAGATTAATTCCCAAATGAACTACATTGGTAATGACTCCCGAGTGCAGTGTGTTCTCGGTTTTTATAAGAAAACCGTGACACACATTTGTCTCTTTTTCGTTGTATTCGTATTACAAAACGATCCCGTGGTGTAATACGATGCTGAATCGGTAAACAATCGATAAACAGTTGATTTCATAATTATTAAAAATGAATCACTTCGTAATTCGGTCATGGAATATTCTGGATTACAACANTGGAATGATTTCTCAGAGACTAAATGAACCTCAAACAAAAATGTATCTCCAGTTCTTAGCAGCAGTTTTACCATTCTTTACTGATTTAAACGTTGAGATGCAATCAACTAAAACGCAGATTCATCATTTACACGAGAGGGTATCAGCAGTGTACAAGAGTTTGCTTGATTGTTTTCTAAAGAAAGAATACTTAGACAAAACTACTATTGAAAAAATCAATTTCCGAGATCCTCACAATCAGTGCTCTATTGAGAACATCTATCTTGGAGGAGAATTAACGATGGAGATCCAGCAAGGAAAGTGCACTTTGGACAGAGCTAGTCTGACCTAGTTCAGAGTGAGATGTTTAAATTTTTACATCGAGGGCTGTGCACAAATTGTAAAACGATTCAATTTTGCTGATCCTCATATTCAAAAACTAAAACAACTTTCAATTCTTAATCCAGTTGCAGTACGATCTGGTGAATGTCCTTCCATCGCACCGCTGGCGTCACTTTTCTGAAATCTTGTCTCCCAGAACCGTATCAATGATATTGACATAGAGTGGCGTGGAGTGAGAAATTGTAAGATACCTGGAAAAACGTCCGAGGTAATTCGTTCTATGGAACTTTGTGATTTTTCGCTTGCAATATAGAACTTGAAGCGTGGTCATAATAGACAAAAATTCCCACTCATCTCTTCGTTCGCAATCGACTTGCTCTGTCTTCCTCATTCGACAGCAGCTGTAAAGAGGATTTTTTCTCAACTTAAATTGAATAAAACAGACCTTCGCAATCGCCTCGAGTCAGAAACTTTGGCGAGGATCATGCATACTAAGTGTCTTCTTAATGGTAAAAGTATCACACAGCTGAACATGACACCAGAACTCATTTCTAAATATACGGCTCTCATGTACGAAACCTCAGACGACAACTCATAAATATCATTCTTCTGACAACTTTTATTATTCTTATCAATGCAGATTATACTGTGTTATTTCTTCATAAGTTTATTCACTCTCAGCATTCAAATAAATAGTTGGGTTTCTTCTATTTCTACTATTATTTTTCCCTTCCATCTCAATTAAAAAATGTTGTACTATGTAATGATTTTTCTTTGGCCTCAGCAAATACTCAATAAACCCANTGGATACTCTAATGGCGACTCTCGCGTGTGTCCGCTCGGGCCTGCTGCGTAGTGGTGGGGAGTCTGGGGAAGACTAGGCCCGTACGGTGCTCACTCGAGTGTTGGGGGCGCGAACTATCGATTCCCGGGGTAATNCCAAAAATCCAATAACGACAAGAAACATATCGCAAACCATACGCAGAAATGTGGATTACGAGGGTACGGGATTTACTCGGCTGCTCAGTGTGCGAGTCGTGGAGAGAGGGGTGGATTCGTGGACGAGAACATCAATTAACAAAGCCAATCATCGATCGAGAAAACCAATAAACCAATGTCTTAAATTCTAAATGGGATAGGTAAGGTCAATCNTGCAGAGGGCACTCTCCGGAGAGGAATTAGGGCTTTACCAACGAAAATTCAGACGCAAACGCAACTTAACTAGTTCAAAAACCCAATACCGATCCGCTTCGACGACTGGGTGATCGTCTCCACGGCCTTCCAACTGAAAGCCCTAACACTCTCGCTCAAGGGAGCGCAAGCATTTCAACTCGACCTATGTGCTCACTCTATCAACAAACCAAAAAGGGTTACAGGAGACGCTGGGTAGCACATTATCTTGGCCAAATATTCGACGGTGATATCCTGATCCTTAACCGAATTTACGCAGGGAAATCTCAAAATTACTAAANAACTCAATCAAAACTGACTCAAAAAAAAAGAAATATCTGCAAAATATCTGATTTATCTAATGAAGTTATTTAATGAATATTAGTCTAAAAATTTCGGGAATCGATTCACGCGATAGGTCACCCATTACAGTAGGTCTCCGAACTTAAGGTAGCTCTGAAGTAGAGTTAAGGTAGCAGGTAGCTCTAATTTTCCGTATAGATTTTTATCGCGAAGAAAAGGTAACGGTTTATAAATTTTTACTCTTTCTCTCGCTCCCTCGCTCTTCCTTTCTATACATAAATACCCTGGAGTTCCGCAGGTGACGAAATCGCCTGGAATTTCGTCACAAACCTAATGAAGAGATCATTACAGATAATGACAAGAAGTCATACACAAAAATTGTTAAATGTTCTCATCTTGATATGGTTTATTACAATCCAGCCAAGGGTTTATGACAAAAGAATAGAGGAAGGATTACAAAATTTATCATGAAATCTCCCACAGGGAAAGGTTACCCAACCAAATGATCGCTAGGAAGAAGCGTCATAGAGATTACGTATACTGGGATGATCCGAATGCGTTAGCGGATCGCCNCTCTCTCTCTCTCTCTCTCTCTCTCTCTCTCTCTCTCTCTCTCTCTCTCTCTCTCTCTCTCTCTCTCTCTCTCTCTCTCTCTCTCTCTCTCATTTCATTTACTTTATAAATACCCTGGAGTGATACAGGTGACGAAAGGGGCTGGAATTTCGTCACAGCCCCCCGCACCTTGACTCTGCCACTCCGGTCTTGTCCTCTGCTGGCGTTGGTTTCGTAGCGTTCAGATGTGTTGTCCTCTGAGAGTTTCTGTGGGTCCATTTCTGCTTCCGCTGAGCTTCCAGGTCCAGGTTGTCTCTGAGGCTGAAAAGTGTCGAACCCACGCCCACAAGAGTCTTTTCCCATAATAAAGAGAACACGAGGAGTACACCTCTCAAGTTCACAGTGTTATTTATTCGCGTTATCATGGAAGAAATACAAAAAGTAAGTAATGTCGAATAACGTCGACACGCGGATTCGAGAAAAATGTAACTTAAGGCGCCATTTGTGACTGTCGCTATGGTTCGGCTCGAATGAATAATAGAAAAGGAAGAAGTGAACGAAAACCCACGGTTTGCGGAAGAGAGAAAAAAAGGAAAAGGAAACGTAACTAGGTTCATCTTGGTCAACATGAACTTGAAAATGGGAAGCTATTCGTGAGAACAAAAAAAAAATAATAACGAGGCCAAATCCGGGTCCTCTGATCAACGAAAACAACTGTGGCTATTGTCGGGTTCTTCTCCATTTTCCCAAAAAAAAAAAAAAAAAANAAAAAAAAAAAAAAAAAAAAAAAAAAACCAAATGAAAACAAAAAAAAGAATGGACATCAAAAGAAAAAAAACTTAACCAAGGGAATCAATTAACCCAAAAAAAAAATACTGTTCGTGGGACCTTTTGTCCGCTTAACGGGTCCGGCCCGCCTGTCAGCCTTGTTCTCGACTAGTATGAAGGTAGCTTTTAGGTAGCCAGTGGATAGCCCTGATAAGGTAATTTAGGTAGCTGGACGGTCTTACGGAGTGGGCCGCTCCTGCCTTAACCTATCGCCTAGCAGTAGCCAGGTGGTGGTGGTTCAGGTCCTCTAGGCGAGTAGTCGCGATCGTAATCCCGATGATCATAGTGGTTGCCTGGAGGTGGGTGCCTGGGTCCCTCTTCACGGTACCCACCACCATGTCCTCTCTGTGGGTAGGCTTGGCCTCTCGGTGGACGATCACCATCGTCCCTCATCGATCTCGGATACTCCCATGGCTCGGTCTCGTACCGAGGGTCCGGCAATCCTCCGCGGCCTCGACGTGGTCCGTCTCTGTTCCTTTCAGAGTCCTCGGGTGATCTACCCCAACCTCGGCCCCTGGCCAAAGGTGGGTAGTCCTCTGAGCGAGGTTGATACCCTGGCTCTCGGTCCGGCTGGAAGCGATGGTATTGGATGGGCGTTCGGCGAGGGCGCTCGTCGAATTCGTCATAACCTCTAGTGAAGTGTCGAGATTCTTGGCATTGGTCATACGAAGGGGGGTAGCAATCCCAACTTTCTTCCCGCCTGGGTGGTGGTGATGGTGGAGGTCCTCCTCTCCCAGTTCTAGAGGTTTTGGCCGGCCTTGGAGGTTTAGCAGCCGGAGGATTTTTACGATGCTTGCCCCGATTCTTGGCTGCTGGGGTTGCTGCATCGGTGTCCTGTCGAGGGGCTTGAGCCTGGAGCTCGTGTCGAGGGACATTTCGACCGAGAGATGGCACGTAGGGACTTGCGGCTCTCCATTTATCGCCACAATGAGGACAGGTCTTCGAGGTAGCTCCTTTGAGGCCGCAGCTAAAGCACACTGTGATGCGTCTCTCCGGACACTGTTGACGGCGATGATTGGGGGAGTCCCAGTTATAGCGGCGAGGCTCAAAATCCCAATCGGTCCTGATGGGTAGATTATCTTGGCGAACCGGCATTGGTCTCACCTCCTCGGTGGGTAGTGCTGTCTCCCCACGATTCTCCTCCTCTGTAGCCCACCATGGGAGGGGGTCCTCAGCGGGATTCTCGACTTCTTCCGGGTCATTTTCAATGATGATGACCTCCGGTTCGCTCCTGGGAGTGTTGCTGGCGGATGTACGAGTTTTGGGAATGGCTCCCTTTGAAGGGGGTGTTGAGGAGGTCTCAGCGGCCGGAGTTGTCCTTTGGGATACGGAATCCGCCTGAATCGCTTCCTGGGGACGTTCACGTGCTGGTGTAGAGGCCATCGGAGTAATGGGTTGACTATTCCTCGTCCCGGCCACTGCGATTTCGGTCGGAGGTGTTGTCCCTTGTAGTCGAGTGAGCCTGACTTGCGCCTGTACCCGCTCGAATGCTCCCGAAGTTTGAGTGGCTGGGGCTGCAGTACGGGATCTGGTTCTAGTCGAGGGTGGTTGTGGTTCCTCGACTTGTTCTCACCAAATTCGGATAACTTCTAGAAGGTCGAACTGCACTGATGGGCCGAGGTCGTGGTGTCATTGGGGCCAGGAGCTTCTGAGCCCTCTTGGCGCCTGTGACCGGGGTTGGAATTTTGGGCAGTGACTCCAGTGAGGTGCCAAGCTTCTGATCCTCTTCGGAGAGGTCTACTTGCAGGACATCCGACTCTGTTCCANATGGTACGCTGGAGTTGTCTTGTGCTCCATTCCGGTCATTTCCGCAAGAGCGCGAATATCACGGTTCACGAATTCAGTCCCATTGTCAGTGAGCAATACTCGAGGGGTTCCCCATCTAGAGATAACTTGGTGTTCAATCACTTCGCGAATCTTTTTACCAGTGGCCGAATGCAAGGGAACAACTTCAATCCACTTGCTAAAAAGATCCTGGATTACGAGAATGTAGCGAAAACCGAATTTGCTAGGGGTTATTGTCCCCATGATATCGGCGGCGATCGTGGTCCAAGGTTCTTCAATGATCCTTCGACCCATCAGTCCTACAGGAGCGGTCTGTTCGACTTTACATTTTTGACAGGTAGCGCAGTGACTGACAAAGGTAGTGATGTCATTTAGCATTGAGGGCCAGTGATATTTGAGAGAAACCCGTCGATAGGTTTTATCGAGAGTGACTTCCTCCGTGCGGGCTACATATTTAGAGACACTTTTATTCTCCTTTTGCTGTATCCTGCTAAATTCTGCCTGAAGCCCAACGAGACTTGTTGTTTTCCCAAAAAGTGATTGTAATTCGTTTCTTAGCTGTTCAAATGATGTGATAGTTCGGTACTTTAATTGCTTCATAGCGGCACCTTCAAGTTTACTTCCCAGAATCCCTTCTAGAAGAGAATCTTGAAGTTCTGGATATATCAATTTCCTAGCGGCCTCCACTGATTTGAAAAAAGCATCTAATTTATCTGCATCATCTCCAGCGAAATTACGTACCATTTGAAGCGCACCCTTCAGATCAAGATGTGCCCTCACTGGCTCTTGGTTGTGCTGGATATTTTGCTCCATCCAGGCATCTGCCAAAAGATTTCTAACCTCATTTCTTTCTTGTTCAGCCTCCTCCCGACGACGCCGCTCAGAATCAAGGAGGCGTTACATTTCCCCCTGTTTATTTCCTATTTCCAGTTCTCCCACTCTCTCGTGCAAACCCACTATTTTCTCCCGCAGCTCGTCGACACGTCGAAGCGGTCGTACCCCGTTGGGATGTTGTCCTGGCCCACGGGGTTCGCCCTCGGGAGGTAGAATGAATCCTCCCGCCGTGAATGTTCCCGCACGATAGAAAACATTACTAGGTGTGGAATATTCATGTCTAGGCGTTCTATCGGTTACCCCCTCCTTCTGAATCTCCTCAATTTTATCGAAGGGATTTCCAGGTACATTGGGAGGATTTCTAGAAGGAGTCCTCTGATTTCCTCCCCCGTTTTCTCGCGTGCTGNATTTCGGTCGGAGGTGTTGTCCCTTGTAGTCGAGTGAGCCTGACTTGCGCCTGTACCCGCTCGAATGCTCCCGAAGTTTGAGTGGCTGGGGCTGCAGTACGGGATCTGGTTCTAGTCGAGGGTGGTTGTGGTTCCTCGACTTGTTCTCACCAAATTCGGATAACTTCTAGAAGGTCGAACTGCACTGATGGGCCGAAGTCGTGGTGTCATTGGGGCCAGGAGCTTCTGAGCCCTCTTGGCGCCTGTGACCGGGGTTGGAATTTTGGGCAGTGACTCCAGTGAGGTGCCAAGCTTCTGATCCTCTTCGGAGAGGTCTACTTGCAGGACATCCGACTCTGTTCCAGATGACGCTGCTCGAGGGGGAGTTTTCCGGATCGCTGCCAGCGTCAAATCGCTCAGTTTCTCCAATGGAATGGAAACTGGAAGTGTGAAGGTAGGTGGAGCTCTCACAATCTCCACTAGGCACGCCCTAGAGTCAACCATTTTAGGGAGCGATTTCAGTTTCGGACCCTCGGGTGTCGTAGTCCGAGGGTCATTGGTGATAACTCGTTGGTTGGGGGGCAGAGTGTTGTTCTCCTCCTTGTCGTCCATCAAGGCACTGGCGTCACTGGAGGCCTGGCTCCGACCACTGAGCGGAGTGTAGGTGCTGCTTAGATTATCGGCGGGTGACACTCGAGCGAGTGAGAGCTTGGCCGATGCTCGTAAAATGGCCATGAGAAGGTCGTGCTTGGTTCCAGGTCGTTCTCGATCGAGAGCGTCCAGTTGGGCCTGGAACGGGGACAATTCCGCCCTAACGAGGTCCATCGGTCCTGGTGACGACGGATTTTCTGACTTCGGAGGGGTCTTCTCGGCATCCTGGAGCTGAGAATCCCCGTCCTTCCCTGTTGGTGTGGCGACAATGGGAGGGGAGACCTCCATTGGTATTTCTAAGGGAGCGGAAATAGTTGCGGAAGGTGTTGGGGCTGTAGTTAGCGGAGTTAGTCTCGAAGGGTCTCTCTTTGATGTTGGTTCCGTGATGTCCATCGCGACGTCAGAACTCTGCGACGCTGTGGCGGCCATCGTTCCCCGAGGGTTCTGGGGTGGTTTATCTTCCTAAAAGTTCACGGTGGCGTTAGAGAGAGTTTTAAACGTGGCTTTGGAAAGCATGAGGGCAAAAGCAACACCAAAATGCATCGGTAGCGGGTGCGATTTTCGTAAGACTACATCTCCGACTTCAAATTCTTGATCTCGGCGACGTAGATTATAATAGTGAGCTTGGCGATTCTGAGCCTCTGTCAACGCATGAGTGAAAACTCGTCGCAATAAATCTAATCGCGACATACGTTGAAGCCATTCCCCGGGATTCCGCGGAACGATCTCAACTTCACCTTCAATTTCGCGGCGCAGAGAGACAGCTGCAGTTGGCTCTCGACCAAAGTTAGCGAAAGCAGGAGTGCTTTGTAGGGAGCTGTGGAGAGCAGTGTTGTATGCGAACCTAAACTCGTGTAAGTGAGCTTCCCACTGCTTTTGATTTTCCCCAGTGAACGCTCGCAGCATCATTTTGATGACTCCCTTGACGCGCTCGACGGGATTCGCTTGCGGATGGTACGCTGGAGTTGTCTTGTGCTCCATTCCGGTCATTTCCGCAAGAGCGCGAATATCACGGTTCACGAATTCAGTCCCATTGTCAGTGAGCAATACTCGAGGGGTTCCCCATCTAGAGATAACTTGGTGTTCAATCACTTCGCGAATCTTTTTACCAGTGGCCGAATGCAAGGGAACAACTTCAATCCACTTGCTAAAAAGATCCTGGATTACGAGAATGTAGCGAAAACCGAATTTGCTAGGGGTTATTGTCCCCATGATATCGGCGGCGATCGTGGTCCAAGGTTCTTCAATGATCCTTCGACCCATCAGTCCTACAGGAGCGGTCTGTTCGACTTTACATTTTTGACAGGTAGCGCAGTGACTGACAAAGGTAGTGATGTCATTTAGCATTGAGGGCCAGTGATATTTGAGAGAAACCCGTCGATAGGTTTTATCGAGAGTGACTTCCTCCGTGCGGGCTACATATTTAGAGACACTTTTATTCTCCTTTTGCTGTATCCTGCTAAATTCTGCCTGAAGCCCAACGAGATTTGTTGTTTTCCCAAAAAGTGATTGTAATTCGTTTCTTAGCTGTTCAAAAGATGTGATAGTTCGGTACTTTAATTGCTTCATAGCGGCACCTTCAAGTTTACTTCCTAGAATCCCTTCTAGAAGAGAATCTTGAAGTTCTGGATATATCAATTTCCTAGCGGCCTCCACTGATTTGAAAAAAGCATCTAATCTATCTGCATCATCTCCAGCGAAATTACGTACCATTTGAAGCGCACCCTTCAGATCAAGATGTGCCCTCACTGGCTCTTGGTTGTGCTGGATATTTTGCTCCGTCCAGGCATCTGCCAAAAGATTTCTAACCTCATTTCTTTCTTGTTCAGCCTCCTCCCGACGACGCCGCTCAGAATCAAGGAGGCGTTACATTTCCCCCTGTTTATTTCCTATTTCCAGTTCTCCCACTCTCTCGTGCAAACCCACTATTTTCTCCCGCAGCTCGTCGACACGTCGAAGCGGTCGTACCCCGTTGGGATGTTGTCCTGGCCCACGGGGTTCGCCCTCGGGAGGTAGAATGAATCCTCCCGCCGTGAATGTTCCCGCACGATAGAAAACATTACTAGGTGTGGAATATTCATGTCTAGGCGTTCTATCGGTTACCCCCTCCTTCTGAATCTCCTCAATTTTATCGAAGGGATTTCCAGGTACATTGGGAGGATTTCTAGAAGGAGTCCTCTGATTTCCTCCCCCGTTTTCTCGCGTGCTGTTAGCCAGTCGCTCCCCAGGTAATTCCTCTGGCAAAGCGTATTCTTCCTGATGGACGTCAACCCTAACCTGTTGCTCATTACCACCGGCTAACATGCTCTGATGCAAGGATCGGGCATATCTCCATTGTACATTACCATTTGCGTTAATATTCCCATCAGAATTAAATAGATATCTTCTTACCCCCTGGGCCGAAATAGAGTAAGACTCGAAATCTGATCCTGATCGTCGATTACCATCTGCTCCAGTAGTTGACATGATTGATTATTTATTCCTTGGCCAAAAATAAAATAATCTTACTTGAGTAGCTACTTATCACGATACTAACCCTTCCTAACAGGTTAGTTCACTGTTGTACTAGCCCCTTTGGTACGATGAAGTACTAAGGTAGGTTTCCTTGGTTCACCACTATGGTAACCTCTTCGTTCTCCCGATGAAAGGTTCACGAAAATATTCGGCTGGTTTACCTTAAAGGTAATCTTCTCGCTCCCTCGATGTGAAGGGTTGTTGCAGCTGCTGGTCAGTCTACCCTCAGGTAGTCCAAATCTCCAGATATTTATCTCGTTCTCTATCACCGTGTGATAAGACAGTGGTTGATCAGGCCCCCGTCTTCCCAAAAGATACGCTGCCACCAAAAATGTAATGGACCCGAGCGGTTGGGTTCGATGAAAGGGATTATCACACGCGGATAAATAATAGAAATAATTATCTTTACACACTATTGACTTTTATTCATTACTTTGCCGATTTTAAATAATTAAAGATTCGCTCCGAGACAAAAGGTAGCGGGCGAACAGAAATACAAAAGAGGTAACAGTGAGAAAAAGAGATGTCCAATTACTGGCCAAGAGGCCACGAATTCCCGAGTTTTTATATTCCATCGTGTATTCGATTGCATCAGGTCATTGTCTTCATCGTACACCTGCGAGGCATCGGGTGACGTCTGCCGGCGCGCGCGAAGGCCAGTCGTCGGGGCGCGAAACGCTTACGCTGCACCCCAGTTATCTACATTCGTCGAATATACGTGGTTTGAAACACGAATTTTCGACGTTATTTTATATTTCTTCATTCCCTATTTTGTTTCGGATAATATGTGCCACTTTCGTGTCCTCATATTATCCGGATCAACAGAGGAATTTCATAACGTTATTTCGGGGCATAACAGATACTTTGTCCATGAATCTACGTAACTTGACACGCATGGTTTTGTTGTCCTTGCCTAGAAGCTTAACATCTTCAGAGGGATGGGCCTCAACTTTGAAGTGGCTGCAGAGAAATGAGTCCACTTGCTCTTGAATCGAAGGAGGTATCCACCCACGGATAATGATGGAATTCTTCTTCATAGTGCGCTCCTGCGATTCCAATTTCCATTTCAGGTCCTCAAGTGACTTAAGAACCGATGTGTCAGTCTGTGCACAATAATTAGAAGAGGACGAGGCTTTCAATTGCGCCAAATCCTCCTCCAACGCCTTGAACCTGGCAGACTCCCCACTCCCCAGACACTCCATGTGATGCCCAATCAGCTTTACACTTTGATAGATCTTCCTCCAGAGAGGCAAACTTACTTGCAGACTTCACTTCATATAATGAAACGTCTTTTTTCAACTTTTCCACACTATCATTAATGTTCTTAATCTCCAACTCAATTTCTGAATTATTTTTCACCATTTCAGCCTTGAGAGCCTCCCATCTAGCTTCGTTGTTAATTTCCATCTGTTTGAGAAAAGCCATAACTTCCATCATAGGCTTGGAATATTTATCAGGTATTTGGCAAGCATCGGGTAACTGCAGAGAAGAAGTCGAGGAGGGAGCCAATAACCCAGCATTGAAAGCAAAGTTGAAGCCAGACTCGCCAGACAAAGGGGATAGTCCCGGTGTAATATTGTCCATTGTAAATGGGACAGGGGAAGAAATTACAGGAGAGTTGCAAGAAGTCCTTTTGGTCAATGGGCCATCAAACAAAACGTTACCAAATCTAAGTTCAGTTTGCGTAAACTTGCGCTTGCACGGTGGAGTTGAGGCGATTATTTTAGAGGGCGCAATTTTCTTCGGTCTTCCCCTCCCCTTACCCGATGAAACTTTACTGGCAAAACACAGCTGTAATTTGTTTACATTTGGGGTATGAGGAGTGCTCGTGATTGAAGAAGGAGAAGAGAGATCAGTGACTTCAATTATCGGTATAGCAGGATTAAGAGCCGTAAGATTAGTAGGTAATTCCACAAGTTCATCACAGGTGTCACTGGGAGTGTCCAAATCCGTCAAATTATCGGGACTCAACATACCAAGTCGCCAAAACGGCTCAGGCTAAGCTTTAACCTCTGACCAAGATGCTCAATTTAAAGCACAAAAATGTCAAACCGAGAGGACCAATCCACCAATGCTTCAATACTCATCAGAATCATTGGAGACTAAAGAGTCGGATAAACACACTTCTAACCCCCAAAACAACTAATAAAGAATGAACTAAACAAAAAAATACAGAGACAAACTGAAAAAAAAGTATCTTACACGCCACCTGGCGGAACCGACAAATTAAATTTTACTTTTATTCAACCACTTTCTACTATATCGTCTCGCAATTTTTACTATGTTCAACAGTAAATTTTCAGTGTAGCGAGTATGGTCCTCTAATACTGTATTCGCATAGTAAAAAATAATATTATATTTTTTCCGTGCATCGTATATAATCGATTGTTCATGTGATTTTATTAAATTAAGTGATATTTCTTTTTTTTACAAATTGTGTTAGATTTTCAACTAAATTAAATATTATCATTATCATTATTCTTATTACCACTTTCTTCCATACAACCGATTGTCTTTTTTACGGTTCCATCACTCAGTTTTTTTTTCAACTAATATTTCAGTTGTCTACAACTCATCTGAATGTGTTGTCTTTTGTGATGCTCGATTCTTTCCAAATTATAAAATGTAAAATATATATTTATGCCACCTATTTATTTAATTAAAGTGAAGTTGAAATAATTTTCTTGAATGATAATTCAATCAGTTTGAGACTTTTTCTGTGGAAATTATGGGAAATCAACAAACTTTTGAATACTATAAGAATAATTTTCAAAATTCATGTATAAATCAAATGAAAGATTGAAGCTATCTATTATATCTTGAAATTTCAATAAAATGGTATACCTGTTTCATGCATAATCTAATGAATTTGAAATATCACATTTCAAGAAACCGTCAAAAAGCTCACATTCAGGGAAATACATGAAAAATTCGAAATTTCTAAAAAAATCATCACAAAAAACAAATGGACAGATATAGCTATCGTAATTATCCTTTGTGACGGGGCACATTATCTATTTTTTATTATTTTTCTACATATTTTTTCCCACTACACACTGCCCCCTAAAAGGTAAATCCCGCCACCGTTGGATGCCCCTTCCCTCACTTTTCCCCTCATCACCCCTCTGCCCCTGCCCCTGGACATCACGAAGACACCAGCCGAAGGAAGACATCAGTTCCGGCCCCACCCGATCAATTGGAGAAGCCATCGCCTCCTGGAAATTCCCCATACTAGACCCCCGAATATTCAACACCAGCAATAATCTCTTGCGAGACATCCCTGGATTGTGGTCATCGTCACCACTCACCCGTGCTGATTGGCCCCGATTGCTCCCGAATTAAAACCCGAAGGACATCGACACCTGACGAACCCCCACGAATCGCGAAGGAAAAGAAGAGACCGTCACTCGTGCATTAGCTGCCGCGTAAGTCGCCACGTGCCCCGAAAGTAGTAATAGCGAATACAGTGAAATTCGCCCGGAAGTTATTTGGCGGATAAAAAAAGGACTTTTGATACATCGAGCTCATCCCAGCTCTAGTATTGGTGCCCAGGAAACCCCGAGGTGGAAAGGAGGCTCTCCAGGAAAACGCCCTGGTATTTGGAAGGAGTGCAAGGCGCCGGTGGAATTCCCACGTGTTCGCCAGAGTGAAGTCCCATTGTGAGTACAAGTTACCCCCCTCATTTTCCCTCTTGTCCCTACAATATTACCCTTCATACCCCCCAACGGTGAGCCTACACTATTTAGTTTCTTCCCCTTCAGTTATTATTTTTATATTTAGTTGCATTCCCTCGACACGACTAGCTTCTTCCCTTTTTTCTGCATTAGAGTCACTCCCTTTTTACGTGTACAAAAGTTGCCTGGCCTCCCCCACTCCCTAGATCTCATTAAAGGCCTTATTTACATCTTTTGACGATCATAATTGTATTTAGAAAAGAATATAGATTATTATTCTCAAATTATCCCTTATTTGTCCCTTTTCTTGACTCGCCCTAATCCTTTTTTCAGGAATTAGTATTATAGAATCTAGAAAACGGTCACACCTTCAACTTCGACATAATGGCATTGAAACAGATATTTTGAGCTGTAATTGAATTCATTTGAAATATGATACCTAAATAAATATCCGCAATTCTTATTTTCAAAAAAAGGACATTTTTTGCAAATTTTCAGATAAATCAAAATAACGATTATTGCCATCCCCTTCATCTTCGAATTCGGTCAAAAGGATATTGTAAAAAAATTTTTAAGCCCTTATTCGATGTATTCAGAACTTTATTTGTTTTTGAGTCACCGTGGGACAATCGATGTTTGAAAAAAATCAAAAATTAATAAATGAATTGAATTTTAATTAACATCGATGTATAGAACTCAACAATACCTATTTTTTGGAAAATTTATTTTTCTTCGAGTGATAACAGTTTTCAGTTACGTGGGGACTATGGTTTGAATTAGGTTACGATGAGATGCGAGGAACAAGAAGACACTTTTGTAACTATCTCAACGACATTAGTGATATCTTCAAAATAAGAAACAAAAACAAATTCTTTTATAAAAATATCTATCAAGTCAACATTTTTACAAAATTTGTAAATCCGAAATTAAGCCTAAAATCTGAAAAAATGATCAGGAGTCGGTAAAAACAATGAATCTGGAGTAGAATTGTTTGTTTTCCTTCAATCAACAATTGAAAGGATGTTTTATCTTGTGAAAAAACAAATGGGTTAAATTGGAGAGAACAACTTCCTCATGATATAAAAATATTTCTGTGCTTAATTTGAAAAAATGAGTGAAATCTCCCTAAAAAACGAATACAAACGTTTTTGTAAGAAAACTTTGCCAAAAAAAAGTTTTGTTTGGTTTTTACTGGAAAGTTGAAATTTTTTAAAAATACAAAGAAATAAAAACGAAATCCGAGTCAGGAATGTCAAATAAATGGGTATAGTACACAATCAGATTCTTATAAGAAAAATGGATCTCAATAAAAAAAGGATTTTTTAAAAATTTTCCATAACATAAAACATCAGTAGGGGCAGGACCAACGTTCTTGGTGCGGATTTTTTCTACTCACTGTCTATATGAATCTAATCCTCCATCTGCTGATCCGCGCCAAGGACGTTGGTCCTGCCCCTACTGATTTTTTATGTTATGGAAATTTTTTTTTAAAATCCTTTTTCTATTGAGATCCATTTTTCTTATTAAAATCTGATTGTGGACTATACCCATTTATTTGACATTCCTGACTTGGCATTCGTTTTTATTTCTTTGTATTTTTCAAAAATGTCAAATTCCCAGTAAATTTGCTATCTCCGTTAGTTTTGGAGATATTTTTTAAAAACTCACCGACTCAATTTTTTTGGTTGTGAATTTTCGAAGCACAACCACTCCACCTGCCCCCAAATTGCCAGTAAAAATTCGCTATCTCCCTTAATTTCGGAGATATCTGTAAAACCGACTCACCGACTCAATTTTTTGGGTTGTTAATGCTTAATGTATCCCCCACCCCCCTCGCATCCCACAAATTTTCAGTAAAAATTCGTTATCTCTATTTTTGAAAAACTCACCGACTCAATTTTTGGGTTGTTAATTCTCAATGCCCCCTCCCCCCTCCTTCCCGCCCCGCAACAAATTTTCAATAAACGATGCCCCCCCTCGCCCCCCATTTTTCAGTAAATAATATATATATGACAAAATTAATCGTCAGTTTGATCATCAATTTTTAACAATTTGTTTCTAGAATTTAGAAAGAATTAATTGTAATATCTAATTACAAAATTAATCGATAATAAAAAAATTATACATTTTGAATAATCATTCGGTTAGCAATTGAGTAATTTAAAGTAGAAGTTGAGCATTGATTGAGTAATCGAATTCTTTCAAATACGATTGACGAATAATTCTGTAAATGAATAACTCTATCTTTGAATGAAAAAATAATTGAATAATCATTTGAAATTAATTCAATGGAAGATTGTCGGAATAATCGATAAATTCCTCATTCAAATTCATGAATAACAAAAAATTGAACAATTCTCATTTACAAATTATCATTTTTTAGTGATTGATGAATCTCTCATCGTCATTAATGATTAATGGAAAGTGTGAATAGTATGCTAATTCATATTGATGATTGATGAAGTATTGAAAATCTTTGTGTTTCTGATTATTGGTTACCTAATCAATGGTAATTCGTTTCATTGCAAATGACGATTACTCGGTTATCACTCAATTTCCAATTTCAATTAGCGATTAATGAAGTAATCAAAAAATGAAGAATCGCAATTAAAAAATTGACGGTGTAATTGTAATTAGAGCTTAAAAGATTACAAAAGTAATGATTACCCCCGAACCCTGCAACCGGATTCACCCACTTACTCTAATTCACCCCGTTATCGCATTTCAACCAACTGTTGGAGTAACTCACCGTTCCGGTTTACTTGAAGGTTTTATTGAACGGCTATCCCATTTCGCCCCGCTATCCCATTTTGAGCCCACTCTAACAAATCTGCTTTTCCATTTTCCCCCGTTATCCAATTGGTCCAATCCACCCCAGTATCCCATTTTGACCCATTGTTCCTTTCATTCCAGTTTCTCTTATCAAGCCCCCCCTCTCCTTTATCCCATATTACCCCACTGTTCACCTTGATTAATCCTTTTACAGCTACTCTCTCTCATTAATATCTTATGCCTCTCTTACGCCTCTCTTGCGCCTATCAAGTGGGAAAAAATACGACCTGCCACAAGCAATTATACTGCTCAGAAGATACCGGGGTAATCGCGATCATTAAAGCTAACCAGTAGCGAGTTGGGTTAGTCAAAGGATGGGTGACCGAAGGAGGGAACATGGTGAGAGCCGCTGAACTGATTTCTTTTTTTTTCAAGTAAATTACTTTTTAACAATAAAATTGAAGGATTTGTGACAATTTGATCGTCAATTGTGTTAATAATGTTTATTTTTGATTGGAATAATTAATTATTTAGATCCTGAGTGTCGCAGGGATCTAAACTCCTTCCCCTTCGATAAAAATTGAAGAAACCATTGGGGTAATATTAACGAAAGGGAATCAATATTAATTCTGGTCAGGGAGAAAAATCGTCAAGGAGAAAGTTCGACGGAGAAGAAGAGGACGGCCCTGAGAAAAATCTCTGGGGCCAACTGGAACCCGCTGACCACCAGACGGGCCTGTCTCACCAACCGAGGAGAAAAGCCAGCGCGGAGGGGGGAACTTTCGACTTCCGGCGAGGACAGTTAATCCCAGAGTCAAGGAAAATCATGGGCGAACCTGGGGAATCATCTCCAAGAGACCGAGGCATCGTGGGAAAAATCCACAACGTTCATAAATTTCGAGAGAACTGATCGCGTAGCGTCAGTTCTCCCCAAGAAATGTTCAGGTGTAGAGCTGAGGTGAGTTGTAATTTAGAGAAAACAAAACTGCGTAGCAGATATATCGTTGAGTTGTTGTCGAGATTAACGTCGAATTGCGACAGTATGGAACAGGTGGACCGGATTCTGGGGCCCTGGTTTGGATAAATCGAGATAAGTCGTGTTTTTTGAGCATTTCGAATGGATGCCGCGTTCGGTTTCAGGATTGCACCGACGTTTCGCAAACATTGCAGTCTGCATCTTCAGGGCTATGAGCTCCGATTCTGAGCTCCGATGTCTGGGAGTTGTTCTTATATGTCTTCCCATGTGATGGTAGGGGATTCCCCCAATGGAGGGGGGGAGGCATGTGAAGGGGGGGGGTCAGCCAATCGTATATTTTTAATTGATCAGCTGGTCAATTAAAAAACCGGGAAGACGGTTTTTCAAATGGGGTTCACTTGTTATCGTCTGTCCCTGTTGAGGTTGTTAGGGTTTTTATGGATTTCCAAACCCTCTCGGTATTTCCTTTCGAAATACCCTTGAGATTTGGCCAACATTCTGGCTTGGTCATACTGGATGGTATGTCCAGTGTCCATCCAGTGTTCACCCAAGGCAGACTGTTCTGAGTGACCGTATTTGGAACACCGCTGGTGTTCCTTGATCCGTGTACTGATCGTCCTCCCGGTTTCTTCAATGTACACTTTCCCGCATGAGCAAGGGATCTCGTACACTTCTGGTGTGCTCAGGGGTGACCTTGAATCCTTTGCACTCGGCAGCATCTGTCCGATCTTCTTTGGGGGTTGGAAGATCGTTCGGATGTTATGTTTTCCGAGTACTCTACTTATGCATTCTGTTGTGTCTCTCAGATAGGGGAGGAGGGCCACTTTAGGACTTTCGTGGTTTTCTTCAGGATCAGTCTCCTCTCGGGGAGCAGAGGGCTTGCTCTGTAGCTTATGCTTGACCTTTCGAATTTGGTGGATGTTATATCTGTTCTTGGTCAGAGCTGTCTCAAGATATTCAACTTCACTGTCGACGTTGGAGGGTTGGGAGATTGTGAGTGCTCTATACATTAGGAAGTTAATGACAGAGTTCTTTTGGGAGGGGTGATGATGAGAAGTGGCATTCAGATACCTATCTGTGTGAGTTTGTTTGCGATATACTTGGTAGCCTAGAGTGCAATCCTCGTTAAATCGAACTAGCACGTCTAGAAATGGAAGATATCTGTCCTGCTTAGTTTCCATGGTGAACTTGATGCTTGCGTGCTGAGTATTCAAGAACTCCAGGAACAGAGTTAGAGCAGTCTTTCCATGTGACCAGATGACAAATGTGTCATCCACATACCTAAACCACAGTTGGTTTCTGAGATGCTGACTTTAATAATTCGTTCTCAAAATGTTCCATGAATATATTTGCAAAAATCGAGGAGATGGGAGAACCCATTGCTGCTCCCGCTTTTTGCTCATACTACTCTCCTTCGAACTGAAAGTATGTAGAAGTCAAGCAGTGTTCAATTAAGGGAAGGAATCGGGGGGGGATGTCTTTGGATTTTTTGATGATTTGTAAGGTTTCTGGGATTGGGACGTTAGTGAAGAGTGATTCGACATCAAAACTCACTAGAACATCATCTGGTGAAGTCCTGAGATTTCTCAGTTTGTTGACGAAATCCAGTGAGTTCTGAATGTATGACTCACTCCGACTTGTTAGCTGTTGGATTGGTTTCGTGAGAAACTTAGCCAGCTGGTCAGTTGGCGCTCCAATGTTGCTAACAATGGGACGGAGAGGACCAGACTCTTTGTGGATTTTGGGGAGTCCATAGAGTCTGGGAGGAAAGGATTCTTTAGGAGTAAGGAATTTTGTCAGGTCCGCCGACAGATCAGCTTTCTTCAGAAGATCAGTAATTTTACGCTCAATTTTACGAGTAGGATCCTTCCTGAGTTTTATGTAAACTCTGGAATCACTCAATATCGCACTGAGCTTTCCAGAGTAGTCGTCCTTATCCATAACCACCGTGGCATTGCCTTTGTCGACCGGAAGAATAATAAGATCATTATTCTCCTTTGACTACGCAGTGCAAGACGTTCCTCCATGGTGATATTGTCACTAGGTGGAGTAGCCTTGTGGAGAATGTTGGACAACTGCCTTCGGATCTCATCACTGATCTCCGAAGGAAGATGGTAGATCGCTGTCCCGGTCCGACTGATAATTTTTTCGAGAGGGATCTTCTTGGGGGCAACAGCGAAGTTGTGTTCTTTCGCCAACACAGACACTTGTGCTTCACTGAGCTCGCATTTGCTTAGATTCTTCACAGTGTGTGTGAGGGTTGGGACTTTCTCCTGGGGGATCAGCCTCTTGAACTTATCCTTCTGACGCTCAGTTCTCATCTCAGCTGTTCGGACTGCTTTTTCATAAGTAACACGATCAAGAATCTCCCACAGCTGAGACTCTAACGTCTGAGCCAAGAGATGGTGATGATCGCGAAGCTGTCTGGAAAGATGGGCCCAAGTTCTTCTTAGCCGCTGTTATTCTTTCCTTGACAAGTCTCAGCGAAGCTTGGCGGAGGATGGCTTGTTCCTGCTTCTAGTGAACAGGGTTCCTCAGATGGAGGAATTTTGGTACCACTTGATGGTCACGGCACCTTTTCAAAAAGGTTAGGGAGCACAGTTGGACGTGCAAGGATTTCCTAAGTTTGGTGAATAAATTCATCGACCCAAGAATAGCCTCTTCGTGGAAGCGTTTAATCTTAATTTTGACGCTTTCGTGGCCATTATTAATGACATTATTGGCTTCCGGATGGATGCCGCGTTCGGTTTCAGCATAGCGCCAACGTATCACAAACATTGCAATTTGCATCTTCAGGGCTATGAGCTCCGATTCTGAGCTCCGATGTCTGGGGGTTGTCCTTATATGTCTTCCCCTGTGATGGTGGGGAAATGGCGCGGTGGGGGGGGGGGTCAGCCAACCGTATGTTTTTAATTGATCAACGGGTCAATTTGAAACATAAGATTGGCTGACCCCCACCCTCTTGATCTCCCCCCATTCCCCCCACCGTCACAGGGGAAGACACAAAGATAACCCGCAGATATCGAAGCTCAGAATCGGAGCTCATAGCCCTGAAGATGCAGACTGCAATGTTTGCGAAACGTCGCCGCAATGCTGAAACCGAACGCGCCATCCATCCGGAAGCCAATAATGTCATTAATAATGGCTGCGAAAGCCTCAAAACTAAGATTTAACGTCTCCACGGAGAGGCTATTCTTGGGTCGGTGAATTTATTCACCAAACTTATGAAGTCCTTGCACGTCCAACTGTGCTCCCTAACTTTTTGAAATGGTGCCGTGACCATCAAGTAGTACCAAAATTTCTCCGTCTAAGGAAACTTGTTCTCTCGAAGCAGGCAAATGCCATCCTCCACCAAGCTTCGCTGAGACTGGTCAAGGAAAGAATAACAGCGGCTAAGAAGAACTTGGCCCATCTTTCCAGACAGCTTCCCGATCTTCACCTTCTCCTGGCTCAGACGTTAGAGTCTCAGCTGTGGGAGACTCTTGATCGTGTTACTTATGAACAAGCAGTCCGAACAGCTGAGATGAGAACTGAGCGTCAGAAGGATAAGTTCAAGAGGCTGATCCCCCAGGAGAAAGTCCCAACCCTCAGACACATTGCGAAGAATCCGGGAAAATACGAGCTCAGTGAAGCATAAGTGTCTGTGTTGGCGAAAGGACACAACTTCGCTGTTGCCCCCAAGAAGATCCCTACCGAAAAAATTATCAGTCGGACCGGGACAGCGATCTACCATCTTCCTTCGGAGACCAATGATGAGATCCGGAGGCAGTTGTCCAACATTCTCCACAAGGCTACTCCACCTAGTGACAATATCATCAGGGAGGAACGTCTTGTACTGCGTAGTCTAAAGGAGAATAATGATCTCATTATTCTTCCGGCCGACAAAGGCAATGCCACGGTAGTTATGGATAAGGACGAATACTCCGGAAAGCTCAGTGCGATGTTGAGTGATTCCCGACTTTACATAAAACTCAGGAAGGGTCCTACTCGTACAATTGAGCATAAAACTACTGATCTCCTGAAGAAAGCTGATCTCTCGGCAGATCTGACAAAATTTCTTCCTCCTAAAGAATCCTTTCTTCCCAGACTCTGTGGACTCCCCAAAATCCACAAAGAGTCTGTTCCTCTCCATCCCATTGTTAGCAACATTGGAGCGCCAACTTACCAGCTGGCTAAGTTTCTCACGAAACCACTCCAAAAGCTGACTGGGCTGAGTGATTCATACATTCAGAACTCACTGGATTTCGTCAACAAACTGAAAAATCTCAGGACTTCACCAGATGATATTCTTGTGAGTTTTGATGTAGAATCACTCTTCACTAACGTCCCAATCCCAGAAACCTTACAAATCATCAAAAAATCCAAAGACATTTCCCCCCCAATTCCTTCCCTTAATTAAACACTGCTTGAATTCTACATACTTTCAGTCCGAACGAGAGTACTATGAGCAAACAGCGAGAGCAGCGATGGGTTCTCCCATCTCCCCGATTTTTGCAAATATTTTCATGGAAAAATTTGAGAACGAAGTATAAAAGTCAGCGTCTTAGAAACCGACTGCGTGGTTTAGGTATGTGGATGACACCTTTGTCATCTGGTCACATGGAAAGACTGCTCTAACTCTGTTCCTGGAGTTCTTGAATACTCAGCACGCAAGCATTAAGTTCACCATGGAAACTGAGCAGGACAGATGTCTTCCATTTCTAGATATGCTAGTTCGATGCAACGAGGATGGCACTCTAGGCTACCAAGTACATCGCAAACCAACTCACACAGATATGTATCTAAATGCCACTCCCCATCAACACCCCTCCCAAAAGAACTCTGTCATTAGCTCCCTAATGTATAGACCATTCACAATCTCCCAATCCTCCAACGTCGACAGTGAAGTTGGATAGCTTGAGACAGCTCTGACCAATAATGGATATAACATCCACCAAATTCGAAAGGTCAAGCATAAGCTACAAAGCAAGCTCTCTATTCCCCGAGAGGAGACTGATCCTGAAGAAAACCACGAAAGACCTAAAGTGGCCCTCCTCCCCTATCTGAGAGGCACAATGGAACGCATAACTAGAGTACTCGGAAAACATAACATCCGAACGATTTTCCAACCCTCAAAGAAGATTGGACAGATGGTACCGAGTGCAAAGGATCCAAAGGCACCCCTGAATGCACCAGAAGTGTACGAGATCCCTTGCTCATGTGGGAAAGTGTACATTGGAGAAACCGGGAGGAAGATCAGTACACGGAGCAAGGAACACCAGCGGTGTTCCAAATACGGTCACTCACAAGGAACACTAGGGAGGTGTTCCCCTCCGATTTCGATGAAACTCATATATGTTGTAGAGGACTCAAAACTAAGCGACACGTATTTTTTTTTATCGGCGGATACGCAGTTTTAAGGGGGGAAACCATGGTCAGAAGGTGACCACTTTTGGGGGTGATTTTTCAATTCCACCTATAAGAAGAGAATTTTGTTAAATGTTCATTATGGGAATAAATAGCTCGTGAGGAATTATGGAAATCACAATTGATAGTTCCTCCGCGGGTTGAAATTTGGGGGGTAAACTACACCTGTAAAGACTTCATTTTTCAAAAAAAAAAACTATGATTCAGAATTTTATGAAACCAACTGCGTTGGATGGAACATGGAAAAATGCGGAATACCCGTTTTTGGTTTTTCCCCAGAACTGGAGTTTTCTAGGGCGAAAAAAATAATTTCCCGGCAACATCATCCACCAACGTGGTGGGGTTATTTATTCAATTTATCTAACTGATGAATAGCTGGGGAGGAATTATGGAAATCACAATGACTAATCACGCTGAGGTTTCAAATTTGGGGGTTAACTACCCTCATAAAAATTGTGTCTTTCAGAAAAAAAAAATATTGTTCAAATTTGCATAAAACCAATAGTATTCGAAAAAAACATGAAAGAATGCAGCTAGGGGCCGGATAACCCAGTAGGAAGAGCACCCGATGCAAAAAAACTTGCGGAAACTGGTTTTTCATTTTTTTGCTTGAAACTGGAATTTTCAGAGGCGCAAGTTTGATTTTGTCAAAAACTATGAATTATTCAAAATATATATATGTATATATAGTTTATTAGGGAACATAATTAGTACAGAAATGATATTCATAAAAAAAATGGTGCATGCAGAGAAACTTTCTGCACCACGAGCATCTAACTACCGCAACATTAGAACAACCATCAACTTCATATTTTGGATTAGAAGATTGTCCAAACGCAAAATCTCCAGGATTATCAAATTCCTCTGGTTTTTTAGCGATGTAGCCACTCTGGAACCAAGCGTAACGAAATAGGTTTTGATACCTCGGTGATGATAATTGATTATGGACTAAAGATTGCAATTTGATCACATTATTTCGCGCATGCAAATTAATATCATGATTTAAGAGAACAACTGTATCTGAAAAATGACGGACGTAATTTTTCCAAATCCTGAAGCCGTGCACATCAAGAGGTTGAATTTTTGCGGTAGTTCCTTTGGGGATTAACATAGTCAATAATTCTTTATTCCGAGGAGTTGCCTGTTCTATCACTTAAGAGCAATGTCCACTCCATGAATCAATTAACAGTAGACTTTTTGGTCCCACGTTTGGAAAGAACACTTCTTCCAGCCAAATTTTAAAGTGCTCTGGAATAGTTGTAATGGGATGAACATTACAATGAGTACAAATAAGTTTGTTACATCTTAAGTTTGAAATATTGTCTTACCAGACGTCAATTTCCCTGACTTTGAAGCCGTTATGTAGACATTAGAAGGTCTGAATAGATTCTCCTGGACCCTTGGACCAAACGTTCCGGAAGATTCCTTGTAAGCAATGAAGAGAGGTGACAATAATTTTCCATCTGCTGATATGGTGGGGTGTATGGTATAACTGTGTGTCGTTGATGTTACAGATTGTACAATGCATGAGACTTCTTTAGACCCCTCTTCCGCCAAAGTTCGCCCCGAATGCGTTTCCAATTGGAAACCACTCTGATCAGAATTATAGATGTTTTGCAAGCCATGAATCTCAAAATATGGTTTGATCTGTTGCAGGAATTCGTCCGCTGTTTTTTGTAAATCTTTTTGATTTTCCATTGTTATACGTGTGACGAATTTAGTAATCTTGCGAGATGTGATGCGATGAGCTCTTTTGAAGTAATGTAGCCACCATACCGAGGCCTTGAAACGAATATCTTGATATCCAATATCTCGTTGAGCTTGCAGAGCCCATCTTCGTAGGTCGGCATCATGAACAATTAGCCCCGCATCGATAGCATTGTTCATATTTTTCAACGTGTACTCTGATATTCGTTTCAACTTTTCCATATAAGTTCCTCCTTTATTGACTTGATGTGCCCAACGACGTAATTGCTTGGCCGATTTCACTGTTTTGAATTTATTGGAAACAGTTTTTATAGACAGATTTTCCTTTGTTTTTGCACTCCTCGAGTATTCGACTGCTTTTCTTTTATAGTCATAATCTACAAGTTCATCATCCTCTGAACAACTATCAGATGATTCTTTATGATGTGGTTGGAATTCTGTATCCTCAATTGGTATCATTTCGATGTCTTTGTATGCCTCTTGGAAATCAAGAGTTAATTCTTCAATAATTTCCACCCCAGTATATTCCTCCATAGTTCGTTGGAATATATTCTCGAAATGAGTTGCCAATTCTCGTTCTTCATTAGTCACAGGGGTTTCGCAAAGATTCAGCACTTCAAATGTTGCCATGAGGATCTTAATAACGTTTATAGGATTGAATCTCATGATGGAAAGAATTCGGAATATACGATTAACAAGAGACAGGTTTGCCGTGATGTGTTTAATGGAAAGTGAATAATATTCAGGGTTATCAATAATAGATGATTACTGCATGATGGATTACCTATTTTTGGACATAGGTAACGCGTGGACGCCTGTTTGCATTTGGTTTGGATTCATTATCGCTTTCAGCAGTGTGTTATCATCACATATATACTACAATAATGAAGTCTCTTAGAACCATTACCCCGGTTCCTCCGACATATGAAAAAAACAAGTTCAATCATTCGTTGAACGATATGGAAAAATTCCGATTATTTAGCAAATTTTTTTTCGTACTCGTCACTGCTTTTTCTTCAAATATAACCACCCTGTTGCTGTACCTGAAGAAAAAGGAAATTTTGTTCCAGAGAATCTTTTCTTTGATCTATTTTTATCGTTATTCGTTTATCGCCGAATTTTGGAAAAATGTCATTTTCACGTGCGGATTATTGAAATCAAAATTGAGGCTTGAGATATCTGGAATCCAATTTTATTCTCTCATAAAAAGGGATACTGTATTATTTCATATCTCTTCCGATGCAATCATTTCCGTGAAAGCCAATAGTTGTTTGATAAAAAAATATTATTTCGCGGGGTTAATCACCCCGTCAACTTCAACCCCGAGAGGAACTATTATTGGATATTCTCACGATTTCTCATAAGCTATACATTACCTCAATGGAATGAATAAATAACCCCACCACCTTGGTGGATGATGTTGCCAGGAAATTATTTTTTTCACCCTCGAAAACTCCAGTTCTGGGGAAAAACCAAAAACAGGCATTCCGCATTTTTCCATGTTCCATCCAACGCAGTTGGTTTCATATAATTCTGAATCATAGTTTTTTTTTGTTTTTGAAAAATGAAATTTTTACAGGGATAGTTTACCCTCCAAATTTCAACCCCCGGAGGAACTATCAATTGTGATTTTCATAATTCCTCACGAGCCATTTATTCCCATAATGAACATTTACGAAAATTCCCTTCTTATAGGTGGAATTGAAAAATCACCCCCAAAAGTGGTCACCTACTGACCATGGTTTCCGCCCTTAAAACTGCGTATCCGCANTAATTAAGTCTTTACAGGGGTAGTTTCCCCCCCCCCCAAATTTCAACCTCCGGAGGAACTATCAATTGTGGTTTCCATAATTCCTCACGAGCTATTTATTCCCATAATGAACATTTACGAAAATTCCCTTCTTATAGGTTGAATTGAAAAATCACCCCCAAAAGTGGTCACCTTCTGACCATGGTTTCCCCCCTTAAAACTGCGTATTCGCCGATAAAAAAAATAGGTGTCGCTTAGTTTCGAGTCCTCTACAACATATATGAGTTTCATCGAAATCGGAAGGGAACACCTCCCTAGTGTTCCTTGTCAGAACAGTCTGCCCTGGCTGAACACTGGATAGACACAGGACATACTATCCAGTACGACCAAGCCAGAATGTTGGCCAAATCTCAAAGGTATTTCGAAAGGAAATACCGAGAGGGTTTGGAAATCCATAAAAACCCTAACAACCTCAACAGGGGCAGAAGATATCAAGTGAACCCCATTTGGAAAACCGTCCTCCCGGTTTTTTAATTGACCAGCTGATCAATGAAAAACATACGATTGGCTGACCCCCCCTTCCCCTCCCCCCGCCATTACGCCCTCCATCACAGGGGAAGACATATAAGGACCACCCCCAGACATCGGAGCTCAGAATCGGAGCTCATAGCCCTGAAGATGCAGACTGCAATCTTTGCGAAACGTCGGCACAATGCTGAAACCAAACGCGGCATCCATCCAGAAGCCAATAATGTCAGAATGAAACTATTTTTTTTTTTTTCAATTCAGTAACGAAGCGGTAGTGGGAGATATTTTCCCCGGACAAAATTTCCCGGACAAAATTCCCCGGTCATGATTTCCCTGGACACAATTTCCACGGATACAATTTCCTCTTTGAATATATGGACAGAGGAAAGACATAAAAAAATTGTCACTAAGCAGTTTTGCAAAAAAGTCACAGTCTTTAATAATCAATAAGAATTCACACCGAAAAACACCAAGAAGAATGAAGTGACGAGAGCCGAAACAACCACTTCTAACATTTTGAGGCGTAATAAAGATACTGTAATTTTAATTTATATTAGCAAGTAATTTGCTCTTCGCCTCGTGGCTCGCTGCATACAAGTTGAATCTGGACTGAATGATTAACAATTTAGGCACGAATAGAATACAAAATAATCAACATTTGGCTGAAAACCCAACACAGGTAAATTGTTATCCCCACCACTAACTTTCCTCGTGCCGGTTATACGAGCGCGACTTCAAAAGAAATTCTGTCTGTTGAATTTTGTCTGGGGGAATTTTTTTCGGGCGAATTTTTTTCGGTGAAATTTTGTCCGGGGGAATTTTTTTCGGAGAAATTTTGTCCGGGTAATTTTGTCCGGGAAATTTCGTCCGAGGAAGTTTTCCTAGAATCAACAAAGCGGTAAAACTGTTTAAGGGGAGACTACTATGAGTTTTAAAAGTCGTGAGTTATTGGAGTGAGTTTTTTCATACATTGAAGATCGATTATATAGATCTGAAAACCAATAATTAGAGCAAAACAAATTACTTTATTGTTCGTTTGCCCAAAAATTTTTAAAATGCCAAAAACTGTCCAGGGGCTCCAATTTTTGAACTACGAAGGATTTTTTTTTTCAAAATTTCCGGAACAATATGTGGAACAACAATTCTGAGCTATTTTTTTTAGTTCGCTCCTTACATGGCTAAATTTGCATTTTTTGTATTTTTTTACACAAAAAACTGGTCCGTAATTGTTGTTCCTCACATTTTTCCAAAAAATTTGAAAAAAAAAATTTGTACCTCAAAAATTGGAGGCCCTGGATTATTTTTAGCATTTTAAGCGTTTTCGGGCAAACGAATAATGAACAAATTTTATTTTTGCACTAATTATTCGTTTCCAGATCCATATAATCGATATTCAACGTATGAAAAGTCTCACTCCAATAACCCAGGACTTTTAAAACTCATAGTAGTCTCTCCTTAAGGATATCCAAGTATCTTTCATAGTTTGGTACAGACCACAGTATAGATTCAACAATTTTCAATCATCACATTTGTTAATTAAATTTTTTTAAACATTTTTTTAATCATTCCCTTCTTATAAATAATTAATTGAAACTGTTTCAACTTTCGGATATCTAATTTTTTTAGGCAGGGAATCGATTTTTGGTAAAATTCTGAATATGAATAAATTTGTTACGATTCCGAACAAATGATGTTTATCGTGGAAAATTGATTGTTTATAAATTATTTTTAAAAAATGCTCGTGGTTTTGAAAAATTTCAATTTTTCAATTGTTTTATGAATTCCTTCAAAATTCAACTTTCTAATTTTTTTTCACATTTTTAAAATATTTTCTGACGGTTCAATGTCGAGATTCAAATGCAGACCTTCACATTTTAAAAAATAATATCATTGCAAAATTTCCGGAAACTTAGGATCAAATAAAGCTAAAATGAAAGCTCTGATATTCGACGGCAAAACTAAAAAAGCATTTCACTGAACAAAAAATAACCAAAGCACTTGGATCCTTAAGTTGACTTATCGTTCACCTGAATTTTTGAGGAATATTTCAGAATTTAAGGGAAATAGCCAAATTTTTGTAATAACCTTTTTTGTAACTCGAATGCCAATTGTGGTACGAGGAGCATTTTGAAGCCACATACCTGGAAAACTATGTTCTACCTCAACGTATGGGGCGAAATGGGTTGTGCCCAAAATTTTCGTTACTTTTTAGGTATCCCTTAATCTATACAGACTCGCTCAACGACTATATCCTTATCAACCGCGAACTTCCAAATTCCACCTGGGTTCTAAGTTTCACAGTGGCTTAAGAGGATATAACCACTGTTTGATCCTCAGAAACGTTTGACCCTTCATTTTTTTTCGACTAATAAAGTTTAGAAAAAAGTTGTGCAAATTTCGCTCTAAATTCGTTTTTGCTACCGTTCCACTTTGCCCCGCGTTCCACTTTGCCCCGCCGTTCCACTTTGTCCCATTGTTCCACTTTGCCCCGGTCTCCCCTATGTATGTATGTCAGAATGTGTATGCCGATTTTTCGAAAATTTTTTATAAATCCCCCCAAAAAAAGAACTAAAGTTTGAGCTAAAAATCTGAAGTTTTGTCAGATAATTGGTATTACTTTGGAGCATTTGTGGGCGCAAGTTCAGCTTAAGTCGTTTTCGAGAAATAGCAATTTCTCAAAAATCTTTTTTCCTTAATATCTCATAAATTACGTGACCGAATTGAAGTTTTTTGACGGGAAAGTATTCCTTACGATAAAATCTGTCGAATCAAATCAAAATATTGCTACGTAACTAGAGTCAGTTTAGTAATAATCGACATTTTTCATTTTTACTAGGAAATCATTGTGGAAACGATAACTCGCTGAAAATTCAAAATAGGAAGTTGAAATTTGGTAGAATTGTAGATCTTATGATACTACAGAACGGTATTGTTCACGAGCTGAATCGGATAAGTAGTTTAGAAGATATTCAACTTTTTGTAAAAAAGTGTGATGCTTAATATCTCCTAAACTACTGGGCCCATTCACTTTTTTTTTCAAAATATTTGTTACGATATCTTCTATCAAGATCAATCAAAATATGTACACCCGCCCATACAAAGTTTTCGAGATATCAGCGTTTTTCTAATTTTTTCATTTTAAAGCTAATGCGGTGTCCATAAGACGCGTCAAGCTTGGTCTAGACATCTGAGATTCTGGGTACTAATTCGTATTATGAGCCCACAGTTATGTATAAAATTTTGTATCAATCGATTCAGTACATCCGGGCATAGAGCAATTTATCCAAAAATCCTTTTTTCTAAAAAATTACACATCATCATTTTATCAATGATTTTCATCTCTATATGACTTAAAAAGTCATAACGCCAATTTATGGTATTTTGTATTTGATGAAATGTCATAGCTATGACAGAGGTAGAAGGTAAAATTAGGCAAAACTGTAGCTCTGATGACATTACAGGATGAAATTGTATAGTTCTAACAGCATCAGAGGTCGGTGTGGTTTATTCCCCTTACCAATATGAATAACTTTTTGAGTAGTTATCATCTGCGAAATTGTACGGATCCATTCGGAAGCTTATTACGAATGGAATGGGTAGAAATAAAAAGTAAATGTCACATGGCTTCTGCCAAAAAGGCTTACAACCCTGCTTGTTTATACTTGAAATGAGTGAACATATTTATTCAATTTGAATGTTTTTTTTGGAAATAAATACATATTTTCAAATAAAGGCTCATATTTGAATCAAATAGGTCATTTTTTGGGTGCATATGATTTTCTCCAATAAACTCGTCGAAAACAATGATGAAACAAGCAGGGGTAGAACTCCTATCCGACAGAAGGCAAATGACCATTACTTTTTGTCTTATTATACTTTTCTCCTTTTTTTTTTCTACCAATTTCATTGGTAGTAAGCTTCCGAAGGGAAGGATATGGAAATATAAACGACCATTTCATTCATCACCATTCAATGACATTCACCAACGAAATCCAATATAGAATCAACAATCTTTTATTGTCAATTTCCACGTAGAGAATCCTTTCATTTTCTCACTTCTCTCGTCAATAAAAGTCTTTTGTTCTACTCTGATTCAATAGTTTCTTGTGATTTCATCTGTATCGCCCAAAACGTAGTAATTTCTGATGATGACGTTACTTCCCATTCAAATTCACAAAAGTAATCTTCATTCCACATGGTATTCCATAGTGCCGTTGCGCCCATTTAAAGTACGGACCTTTGGTATTATGAGAGAGATATCTATACCATATTTCAACTTAATATCGTTTTTCCGTCACAAGTTATCAACCGCACAAGAATGAGAAAACAAAAAAAATAAATAAAAACGAGAATATCTTCGAAAGTTTGCATGGACGGGTATATATATTTTCAATGATCTAGATAGTAGCGATCGAGACGGATATTTTGAAAAAAGGAAATTTTTAATCGGTCAAGTAGTTGACGAGATTTTTGACAGAATAGATTTTCACAAAAAATTGAAGATCTCGCCAACCGCTCGACCGATTGACCTCATTAAAAATACGAACTTTCTATGTTACAAAAGCTAGCAACGTACCGAATTTCAAGTCTCTAACTCGTTTTTTCATTGACTTATCGTGCGTACAAAGTTTTTTTATGAAAAAACGGATAAACGGCAATATCTCCAAACTTTGCACAAATCGGTATATATATGATATAAATGATCTAGATAGAGGCCATCGAGACGAGTAGTTCGAAAAAAAAATTGAAATCGGTGGAGTTGTTGGCGAGATATTGCGGAAAAACGAAATTTAAACAAGTTATGNAGAATCAACAATCTTTTATTGTCAATTTCCACGTAGAGAATCCTTTCATTTTCTCACTTCTCTCGTCAATAAAAGTCTTTTGTTCTACTCTGATTCAATAGTTTCTTGTGATTTCATCTGTATCGCCCAAAACGTAGTAATTTCTGATGATGACGTTACTTCCCATTCAAATTCACAAAAGTAATCTTCATTCCACATGGTATTCCATAGTGCCGTTGCGCCCATTTAAAGTACGGACCTTTGGTATTATGAGAGAGATATCTATACCATATTTCAACTTAATATCGTTTTTCCGTCACAAGTTATCAACCGCACAAGAATGAGAAAACAAAAAAAATAAATAAAAACGAGAATATCTTCGAAAGTTTGCATGGACGGGTATATATATTTTCAATGATCTAGATAGTAGCGATCGAGACGGATATTTTGAAAAAAGGAAATTTTTAATCGGTCAAGTAGTTGACGAGATTTTTGACAGAATAGATTTTCACAAAAAATTGAAGATCTCGCCAACCGCTCGACCGATTGACCTCATTAAAAATACGAACTTTCTATGTTACAAAAGCTAGCAACGTACCGAATTTCAAGTCTCTAACTCGTTTTTTCATTGACTTATCGTGCGTACAAAGTTTTTTTATGAAAAAACGGATAAACGGCAATATCTCCAAACTTTGCACAAATCGGTATATATATGATATAAATGATCTAGATAGAGGCCATCGAGACGAGTAGTTCGAAAAAAAAATTGAAATCGGTGGAGTTGTTGGCGAGATATTGCGGAAAAACGAAATTTAAACAAGTTATGATATCTCAGGAACTACTTGACCGATCGAGCTGAAACGAAGCACCAAAGTGAGGCTCATTCATAGCTATCATGAGCCGAAATTTCAAATTTTTAGCTGCAAATTTCACCATATTTACGTTGAATTTTCTAAAATTGAATCACCAAAAACCCGCATCTGTACACACATACACACAGACACCCCCCTAAAACATCATTTCTTTCCGTTTCATGACGGNCTTCATTCCACATGGTATTCCATAGTGCCGTTGCGCCCATTTAAAGTACGGACCTTTGGTATTATGAGAGAGATATCTATACCATATTTCAACTTAATATCGTTTTTCCGTCACAAGTTATCAACCGCACAAGAATGAGAAAACAAAAAAAATAAATAAAAACGAGAATATCTTCGAAAGTTTGCATGGACGGGTATATATATTTTCAATGATCTAGATAGTAGCGATCGAGACGGATATTTTGAAAAAAGGAAATTTTTAATCGGTCAAGTAGTTGACGAGATTTTTGACAGAATAGATTTTCACAAAAAATTGAAGATCTCGCCAACCGCTCGACCGATTGACCTCATTAAAAATACGAACTTTCTATGTTACAAAAGCTAGCAACGTACCGAATTTCAAGTCTCTAACTCGTTTTTTCATTGACTTATCGTGCGTACAAAGTTTTTTTATGAAAAAACGGATAAACGGCAATATCTCCAAACTTTGCACAAATCGGTATATATATGATATAAATGATCTAGATAGAGGCCATCGAGACGAGTAGTTCGAAAAAAAAATTGAAATCGGTGGAGTTGTTGGCGAGATATTGCGGAAAAACGAAATTTAAACAAGTTATGATATCTCAGGAACTACTTGACCGATCGAGCTGAAACGAAGCACCAAAGTGAGGCTCATTCATAGCTATCATGAGCCGAAATTTCAAATTTTTAGCTGCAAATTTCACCATATTTACGTTGAATTTTCTAAAATTGAATCACCAAAAACCCGCATCTGTACACACATACACACAGACACCCCCCTAAAACATCATTTCTTTCCGTTTCATGACGGTATAGACCATTTGCAACCAAAATTAGAGAATCGAAAAATCGACCAAAAAGAATGCTTCCCTTCGGAAGCAAAAATTGACGTTTTTACAATAAATCATCACATTAATTGTTCCGATTGCTTGGTATTTGCAAACCTAAAACCGTGGGCTTTGCTGAAGCAGAAATCTTTGTAAAGAGCCACTTTGCATCCCATAAACAAAACTGCTGCACACTTTCACAGTTGATATGGGCCTGGCACCCAGCCCAGTGGCGGACTCACCGATGCACCAAACTTGGCCACAGCCGCACACAGCTGTGTTGCGCACGCTAATGGGCTGTTCTCCCTCCATGCGCACACCGATACGTTTCGTGAACTTCAATGTACCTCAATGGGTTAAGCTTTTTAGCTCAGTTGTGACAAAATGTTTGGTTAATTAAAGTTGAGAAAAATTAAATTTTGTTGAAGATCATCATTGAGTTATTAGTGATTAATTAATTATTGAGGTACGTAAGGCATGCGGAGTCTCTCGCCGAGAGCCGCTCGGTAGCAGTCTCTCGACAGTCTTATCGCGTCTCTCACGCAGTCTCTCAAAAATATGGCTACTGACGCCGAGCCATACTCTATCATTGATGCAAACGCGAGTCTGCCAGACCCCAAAACGACTCCAATTTTTCATTCCGGGATGTGTCGAACAACAGAGGGGATCCTTCAATCTGAAGAGTGAAAATACCAAAAGGGTCAATCGGGAGAGGCTGGCGCTACAATCGCAAGATTCCGAGGACCATGAATTTAAAGAAAAAAAGTAATTGTAAAAAAGTAATTGTGCAGCGCGTACCAGATATTGTAAATGTGCTGGCCGAGAATAGGCTCTAATGGTTTACACAGAGCGTGTACACTAAATTTAACCTGCTGACAGGCTGTAAAAAAAAATTAATGAGAGTTTAAGTTGAGAAAAAAGTGGATACATTTCAGAAAATGGTTTTCGTAACGAGTATCGTTGATTAGATGATGAAAACTAGCGTATTTTTAGATTGTTCCTAGGGAAAATTTCCTAAAATCACTGAAAATAAGACAAATTATATGAAATGTAAAACACAGTTGAGAGTTATATTCGGCATTAAGTAGATGCTGGAAAAACATCGGAAAGAAAGGCCTAAGGGAGAGAGAGAGGAATTGAAGCTCAAAAGTTCTGCGCATGTACAGCGCCGTGGCCCCTCTAAGAGGAAGCGGATCAGAGTTCTCCTCATTCCGCATCGAGCAGCCGCTGGAGGAACATCGGGAGCAACCAAGTAGCCCCCTACGTGTAAAATTTGAACCGAAAAAAATGCTTGTGGCTGCCGGAGGGGTAATCGATCACCAAGAGAAGTGCTGTGGGACTTTTTTTTCCATAACTTATCGTCGGAACTTTCTATTACAAACGCAAATTTCCCACGGTTTTCGGTTATTGGCAATCCTCCTATCTGTCCCTCACTATACAATCGTCGCAGCTTCATTTTCGTTTGTCATTCCATTGTTGTTGTCATATATTACTAAGATATAAATGCTGAAAGGCTGAAGACGGATTTCCGCCCACTCCAGATAATAAAGGAAACCCGATAATCCAACGGCCACGGTGCACTCGTTTACCTAATCCAAGTCCCAAACACGGGAGATTCTTCCTGTATATAGCTGGAGAAATATTTTTCGTCTGTGTCAGATTCTAATGCCAGTTAGAGTATAACTATAAGACTATTAGGGTAAGCAGGCTAATAGCTGGCCGGTTAAAGAAATATTGAACTTCATTAAAGGATTTAAAATCGATGAAGTAGCTAAATGGATAAAAACGAGGTGTAGACCTGAAAGAATATATGAATTAGAAAAAAACAATAACTTGAAGTGGAAAAAATGAGGACAAGAATAATTAAATGAGGGAGAAGTGGAATATCGCCTAAATCCCTAAAAACGCGACGCAAGGGTCAATAGATTGACGGTGGATAGCCAATACATGGACGGTCTGGAGGAATTTAGAATTTTCATCCAGTTTAGACACACCTGAAAATTTTTTTATTGAATGTGAAGAAATAGAAGATCAAATAGATTTTTAATCTTCGGGATGTGATTTTCCTCTTGAAAATATTATGATATTTCCCACATCTGATCCTTTTGGAAGAGAACTTCTTTTTTTTTCTCCACGACACTTTGTCACTGATGCTTACCAAATTACAGCATCACGCCATCCAGCACTGTACATCCCAAATGTTTTTGCTTCCGAATGGAAGCTTTGTAATCGTCCTATTTTTGATGTTCCCTAAATTCTTTGTTCGCACAATAACTTGAGAAAAAATTGGGATAGGAATGTGACGTGAGAAAATAGTTTCTCCTATAAATTAAAAAAGGGAATTGCTAGTGATCCATCCGGAAGCTTACTACCAATGGGATTGGTAGAAATAAAAAATTAAAATACAAATAGCACATAAAGTAACAGTCACATGCCTTCTGCAATATAGGAGCGGTCAACGGCTTGTTTTTCCTCGTTTTAATGTTGATATTTCGAGAAAAAACTTCATCACATGATTATACGGGGGACTCTGTCAACTCAGCTACTCATTTCCATCGATGTCCCCAAAAGTTCTGGAAAAATTTGAGGTTGATTGTGTACTCAAAAAACTTTTTTTGAAATTTTTTCAGATTTTTTGCGTGAGTGGGTACGGCGATATGGTTAATATTAAGTTGATAGTTGATTCCAACACTTATGAATGTCCAAATAATCATTATATAGAGATTTTGAAACCTAAAATTTATATTTTTTCCCCAGCTTTTCAATGAAAATATTTTTAGATTTTTTAAATCAACTGTTATCTAGTTCAGGCGCGAAAAACTTGGAAATTTTATCACAATCCCACTTTCATGGCTTTGGGCAACTTTGATTCTCATTAAAAAAATTTAGAATATTCCTCATATGCATATAAAACACATGAAAAAATATGGAAGTGGGCATTCGAACTGACCATGCTAAACAAAATAACTGCTGCATGAAGAAATCAGATTTATTCATAAAAAAAATTTCTGTTTTCTTCATTAATATTTGGTTATATAAAAAAATAGAGCGATCGAAATGAACAGCTACTATTCGGAAAAACTCTATTAAACATGCATCGAAAGTGTTTTGGTGGTGCATAAGCATTTCGACATTATTCGTCCTTGAAATTTTTAATGAAAAATAGACAAAAATAGCAGAAAATAAATACCCACCTATCGAGGATACAAATTATAATATGATCTGGCTAGTTATTGGGCCAAGATCAGGGCAACAATCCATTTCTATGCAATTACAGCTCGTTTTTGCAACCGATTCCACTGTTTTTTTCATCATTTCATTTCGCAAAGTATTACAAATCAGTTCTTATTCATACGAAAAAGAAGGAAGTAACTAGGCTCATAGCGATTTTCTACAACGTTGAGATTTGACTTTATGAACAGGTTTTCTCGTCGTTGCCTCTTTTCTTTTACTCGATTTTGGAAATATTTCAAACTTATCAGCGAAGGAGAACTTTCTCAGAATTAATTGCCCTGTTTCATTTGGGATGAGAGAATGGAGTTTATGCGTTCCAGGTACAGTCTTCGCGGTCTTGAATCGAAGGTCCAAACTAGTTGCAATCGCAGGATGATCTGTGTTTGGACTAAATGCAACTTCAGTCTTGACTAAAGTTTTCTCCGCCCAATTACACAGTGCTCGTGCATCAAGTATTTGATCTTCAGGATTCTTAGCCTGGAGACTCGCCCGTGCTGCCTGTCTTTTCATATTTCCGCCGATCCCATCACACGGGCCTTTCCCATGAGCTGTGGCAAAAAAATGCCACTCCGCGGGTATCCCAAAATCTTCTTCATGTTTCACGATATTCACAAAATTGAATCTGTTTTTATAGTGTTGAGGAGCTCCATCAGTGAAGTAGATTATTTTCTTTGGTGTGAATTTTTCCTTCAAGTGCTGCATTATTTTTTGTTGAAAAGCGTAGAATGCCACAGTGTTGTGTTGTAAATCATCTGATAGCAGAACCATCGAGCCATGATGCAATTCATCATTCTCTTTATAATAATACACTACTATATGAATTGTGCACTGATCATTGTTCCAGTGGAATGATTGGATTGCATTTTGCGCCACATAAGCGTAGTTCTCGGCAAAATCACACTGAATGATGAATTCATCAATGTTGAGATGTTCTTTGCAGAAGTCGAGGTACTCGGATTGTTTTTGTGCAACAAACGCGTGAGCTTTGATTTTTTCAATCCTCTCACATAAATCATCCACGAAACCATCACTACTCAAAACATTCACCTTCATCGCTGCTCTGTCAGTCTCAGTCCAATTATAGAATTCAATGCGATCAATAGAGTTGTTATCAAATACAGATTGGAGATGAGATATTAAAGGTTTGACTCCTGGGCAATTGTCACATTCCCCCAAATGACAATCGGAATCAGGTTTGTCGCAAATAGTCAATTCGATGAAATCTTGATATTTTTTCAAGTGATGTTCAGTGTTTGCAGTTAAAACAAACAGGTTAGATGCTTCTATCATTAGATTAACATTTTCATGATGCACACAAACACAGACACTGTGTGTGCCACTAGCTCCAGCGAAGATACATTGCTCTGGATGAAATTTGGCAAAAGTTGAAAAACCGATGATTACGTTGAGATGTTTCATTGATTTGATTTGATTCAACAATCATATAAATCCAATTCCTGATCGAACTCATTTCTCTAGAATTTCCTGTAAGATATGGAGATGCATTTTTGCCCTGATCTTGACTCAATAACTAGCCAGATTATATTATAATTTGTATCCTCGATACGTGGGTATTTGTTTTCTGCTATTTTTATCTATATTTCAATAAAAATTTCAAGGACGAATACTGTCGAAATGCTTATGCACCACCTGAACACTTTCGATCCATGTTTAATAGAGTTTTGAAGTTTTGAGCTGTGAAGTTGTGAGGGGGACATGATAGGAATGGATTCACATGGGTGAACTGATAAGGGGGAAATCTGAACAGTAAAATTGTGAGGGTTAAATTATCATAACGGAATGAGGCGAGAAAATCATAAGGGTAACACCGTGAGGGTTAAATGGTAAGGGTGTATTCATAATGATCAAATGGACAAGGTGTTATTGTAGGCATTGAAGTCACATGTTATTCGATAAATTAAATTAATCAACCAAAAAATGATGGTTTCAAGGCAAAAATATTCTGGAATCTATCGAGTTAGGGGATTAAGTTTTCCTCATTAGCACATCTGTCGCCCTTGAAGATCACTGCGTTAAGGCAGACGTGGGGATGGTACACTCACATCCTGAAGTTAGAGAATTCACGCATTTCCGCAATCATGTCCCGTCTTAGAGATCTGGCTGTTAATTCACCACGTCCAACAGCGCTGAATTGGACCACTCTATTTGGAGACTGGCTTAGAAGCACGAGTGCTGCGGACATATGGAACTCTGACGACCCTGAGGTTCGGGAGTACCGTGTACCTCCACTGTTCGCTGAAGTAGCCTCGCAGCAAAGAGCCCACGATATAGACCGTTACGAAAGATCAAGTGTACTCCAAAATGTGATTCCACGAGACGCCGGGGACCTCACCCCTCTCTATCTGACCAGCAGCATCTCCGTGGTCTATAAAAGGGTTATAATGAGCCTGAGACGGGCCACCAATATCTACTGGACCCGCCGCCTTAATGGGAAGACCTATAAGTTTAAAGCCAAGCTCGATTGTCCACACTGCAACTCCGCCGAACCTATTTTTTAATTCACTGTAGTCTGTTTCAGTTGCCCAGGTCCAGTATGCTTGCCCAGGCTGGAGTGCTGGGTCTCCCTAATGTCTCAGCAGTCTCCTTACTTGCTTCGGATAGCCTGACTGTATACAAAGCCGTCTTCAATTACACAGCTGCTGCACTGAAAATCCTGGACGCTCTGGGGGAGAGCCAATCCCCTTCTGCTGACGCTACCGATATCAAGACTTGAAGTGAATCCTTATTTCTGACAGTGTTGCCAGATACTTGGGGAGCCGAACCGTCAATAAGTGGCGCTGGTATAGACCAAAAATAGCCCCCTCGAAAATTTTCCCCACCAATTCCCGCCCACTTCAAACAGGAAAATTTGAAAAACTGATTATATGTGAAAAATCCAGTATAATACAAATAAAAAAAATTATAGCATATTAAACTCTTTATCCTTCAATCTTTCATACAAACTATATTAACATTGCTAGCAATATTTTTCAGGGTTCGATTTAACGAGGCTCAAGCTTTTAAAGGATTCAATTTCACGAGGGTCACGAGGGTCAAGCGTCTGAAGGGTTCAATTTCACGAGGGTTACACGAATTCAATTTAACGAGAGTCAAGCGTCTCAAGAGTTTAATTTCACGAGGGTCACGAAGGTTCAGTTCAACTAGGGTCTAGCGTCTGAAGAGTTCAATTCCATAAGGATCAAATGTCTCAGGTGTAGACAGTTACGAGGGTTCAATTTACGAATGTATTACACATCCCTTTTCGCCAAAATTCACGTTTTTTGAATTTTCCTGGCAAATTGTTGATCGGATTGACGTGAAAAAATATACCGTTTTTGCGTTTTATCATTATTTAATGACTCATAAAATTTCATGATCGTGCAATCATTTTCCTGCCTTTTTTCTAAAACTTTTCGGAAATTCACAAAACTTTAGAAAAAATGCAGGAAAATGATTACACTACCATGAAACTGTCAGTCAATGATGATAAAATGCTGAAACGGTATAGTATTTCGCGTCAATCCGATCAATAATTTGCCAGAAAAATGAAAAAAAAACGTGAATTTTGGGCGAAAGGGTGTAGTAGATCCTAAACGAGGGCCACGCGTATCAAGGGGTTTAATCCTACGAACGTCAATTATAGTACAAGGATCAATCGTGTCAATATTATTATGTACTGAAAGGAACAATCGCAGTTAATTGTTAAGCTTAACCCGGCTGTGCGGCGCACTTCGTAGCAGCATGAGATTCACAACCTCAAGCTCCCAGATTCGAGCCCCGGCCAAAATTCCACACCAATTTTTCATCACAAATTTCCACATAATATTCATCTGAAAATTGAACACAATTTTCAAACCGAATATTCCACAGATTTTCCAAGTGAAAAAACCCACTCCACATTCAACATTCCCTGGCTGAAGGCCCTCGGGCGATGGCCGCCTTGGCAAGTTAACCCTTGCAACGAAAAACCGGTGAAATTTGAAATTTTTTGTTAAGCTTATTGAATTTTCCACATTATCATTTGCGGTCCTGGAAAATTAAAAATTTGGCGATGGCCTTTTGGTGAGCCATTTGGTAACCCTCGTGACGTTCGACTCTCGTGAAATTTGATCATCCCTTTGTAAGCTTCGTGATGGTTGACTATAGTGAAATTTGACTATCCCCGTGTGAATTTTTTGTTGTTTAACTCTCGTGAAATTTAACCATTTCCTTCTGACACTCGTGACCTACAATTCCGAGTGGAACTCTTTCCCCACTCCTGGAGTATATTATATTTTAAAAAATCATGCCAGCATATAGCCTACTTGGCGGGTTATGGCCCGGAGCAAAATTTTGCCCGCCAAAATGCATCCCAAATAGCCGATTTGGCTATAAATAGCCCCATCTGGCAACCCTGATTTCTGAACGCAACTGCGGTCCAAGAACAAAGCTTCAACGGCCCGTCAAATCTTTAAACTGACCTTTGTTACCTTCGTTTACTGGTCTTGAAATTTTGAAATTTTAAATTAATTATTTATGTACCTGTATTATTTATTTGACCTTTCACTGCTTTCTGCTTTTTTTACTTTGAAGTATACTACTGGCTGCGTATTTGATTTTATCTCTGTTTAGCCGCAATTCACACTGTTCTAAGCTGCTTGTACCCTCCCCCCTTTGCAACAAGGGTGTGGGATCCCTCTCGCAAATAAAATATCTATCGATCTAATTATCCCCTAAAGAAACATTTTTTTTAACTTTTTGGCCCAATTTCAAATTTCCAAATTCCCTTTAAAAAATGAAAAAAAAATTGTCCTCAAAAGTTGGGCTCGGATAATTCAGAATCATCTGAAATGTGCAGATTCATTGTCCCCTAAAGTGGACAATTCGCGTGAGTTGTGCCAAAAGGTCGTATAAACATGTTTTGGTTTTTCCGAAAATTTGTGCCAAAAGGTCACATAAATAGTTTCCCAGGGGATATGACATCACGTTTCAGATGATTCTGAGGGCTCCGGTGCGTTTGGTCCAAAATCTTTTGGTCCAATCTCTTTTCGTCCAACGTCAGTTCATCCAATGAAGTTTTTGATCCAATTTTATTTCGTCCAATCATTCTTTAGTCCAATATTTTCTTTATCGCCCGGTGGCCTGGCGTAGTGGTTAAGGCCGTTGCCTCACAACGGATAGGTTCCAGGTTCGATTCCTGGCCGGGTAGAATGGTGAGATCTAACCATTTTTAAAGTCTTGATCAATCGCCATATAGTCTCATCAGACTCGAAGCGATATAAAATAAGCATAAAAAAAAAAAAAAAAAAATTTCTTTATCCAATGTAATTTTGGTCCAAAAAAATGCGGATTATCTTGGAAAATAGGAAATTATGTAGGGATTTTTTTTCAATATTTCAAGTAATTGAAACAATTTTAATGGCAGACATTTGGAACATCTAAAGTTTTGAAAACACTCTTTTTTAACAATGACATTTCTGGCATACAATTATAAGGGAAAAAAAGAAACAAAAATGAAAATTTTTTTGGAGTATCTGAGGGTGTGCAAAACTCCACGCACTGTTAGTTTATCTCGATCTTTGTTTGATGGAACAATTGTTCCGTACTCTTCCTCATTCGTATCCATCGTGAACTGTCCATAAAAATTCAATTGTCTGGGTTTTTTATACTTTTATTTCATTCTCCTTCAATCACTAGACACTAGGTTTTTCGTTTATTTATTGCGCGAATTTGAATTTCGATCTGTCTTCAATGGTAGTTCTAAAGGCACTGTTGTACTGGGTTTGTACGTTGCTCGCGTGTACGTGAATCTGGTTTGGTGTCGTTATCAATGGGTATTTGGTTTTGAGTTTCTCGGGTTTGTGTTTGTATTTACCTGTGTTTATGGTGTGTTTATGCCCTTTAATCTGGGCCGAATTGGACGTATTACTCATTGGACGAAATGATTTTTAGACTTAGTGATTTTTGGACAAAATTAATTTTTGGATGAAGTGATTTCGGACGAAATGTCATTGGACGAATTGTTTTTGGACCAAATGACCCCTATCCTTCTGAGTCATCTGAGCCTAATTTTATGAGACAATTTTTCTAATTTTTTTACGAGTGATTTTTTTTCACTGAAAACTTAGTCTAAAAGTTCGTATGAACACTTTTCCAGGGAATATGAAATCTCCACTTTTTTGATGATTCTGAGTCATCTGAGCCCAATTTTTTTTCATTTTTTATGGGGAATTTTTCAATTTTTTGAAAATACGGATAAAAAAGTCGTATAAACACTTTCCTATGGAATAATAAATTTCCAGATATGTCTGGGTCATTTGAACCTAATTTTTCAGAACAGTTTTTGGTCTGCTTAAAAACAATTAGGAGACTTCTTAAAAATTCGAGCCCAGTGATCGTATACATACTTTTCCAGTAAAATTTCCTTTTTTCAATTTTTTCGCAAAAAAAAAGTTTACGATGGAAAACAAAAAACATTTTTCATTAAGGTTGTTGTCGTGTAACTTTTTTTTCGACAGTTTTTTTCAAAATTTATCGTAGATCGCTCTAAAAGATAGCTGTAAAATAAGCCCAGTATAATTGCAATTGACCATCTCAACTTTGAGTTAAATTTTTTTGAATTTTACATGTTGTTAAATGCAGTTTCATTGTTTTTAATTTTTTAAAAAACAACGACTCGACATTTTTTATTAAAAAAAACAGTGTAGAAATTGTGTCAATCAATGTACAGAAAAAAAAAATGAAATTGATTGACCATTTCATTTTCGAGAAATCATCATAGAAAGTGATTTTTTCCCCCCAATGGGCGGGGCAAGTGAGTTCAGTATGCGAGTCGTGACAACAACGCAGCTTCGAGTCGGTGGCGCGGATGTATTTGAAATGGTCGGGTTATAATGAGTAGTTGAAAAATGCGATAATTCAGTCTTTTTTTTTAATTTACTATCTATAAACACTGTAATAATTAACAAAAATGGAAAATAGTATAATAAAATAATAGATAGTCATGTGTTATTTGACTCACTACTCTCAAAAAGGAAATAATGCTATCAATAACTTTTTTAGTTTTCATAACTCGGGATTTGTTCATGTCATTTCGTTCTGATAATAATTGCATGAATCCTCCTTTTTGTTTACTCGCTGTCAACAACATGTGAAATGAGATACCAGAGTTGGCAATTTTTTGCTTCCGAAGGGAAGCATTGTTTTTGGTCGATTTTTAGAATCTCTAATTTTGGTCAAAAATGGTCTATAACGTTATGAGACGTAAAGAAATGATGTTTTTAGGGGGGTATCTGTATGTATGTGTGCAGATTCGGGTTTTTGGTGATTCAATTTTAGAAAATTCAACGCAAATACGGTGAAATTTGCAGCTAAAAATTTGAAATTTTGGCTCATGATAGCTATAAATGAGCCTCACTTTGGTGCTTCGTTTCAGCTCGATCGGTCAAGTAGTTCCTGAGATATAATCACTTGTTTAAATTTCGTTTTTCCGCAATATCTCGCCAACAACTGCACCGATTTCAATTTTTTTTTCGAACTATTCGTCTCGATGGCCTCTATCTAGATCACTCATATCATATATACCGATTTGTGCAAAGTTTGGAGATATTGCCGTTTATCCGTTTTTTCATAAAAAACCTTGTACGCACGATAAGTCAATGAACAAACGAGCTAGCAACTTGAAATTTGATACACTGCTAGCTTTTGTAACACAGACCGTTCGTATTTTCGATGAGGTCAATCGGTCGAGCGGTTCGCGAGATATTCAATTTTTTGTGAAAATCTATTCTGTCAAATATCCCGTCATCTACTTGACCGATTAAAAATTTTCTTTTTTCAAAATATCCGTCTCCAACGCTACTATCTAGATCATTGGAAATATACAGGGTGTTTCAGAAGTACATGTACATCTGAACACCCTAGGATCAGGGGGTGATTCTGAGCAGAAAAGTCCTCTTGCACTTTTTGATCAGACTCACCCCTAATAAGTTATTGGCAATTAAGGGTGGGCCAATGGGGAGTGATTTTTAAGCGGGCGCACATCCATGTGCTATGCAGCATAT
>NW_021680580.1:166810-174579 GCF_001412515.2 Diachasma alloeum
AGGGATGAAATTTGTGTCACTCATTGTGTATTAAATGCTCAACACGTTGGCACAAATTCCCTTAGCGCCTGTTAGGAAGGGAGGAGTGAATTTTTGAGAGAGCGAAGAGATTGAAAAAAAAAATTTTTTTCAAATGAATTTACCAAAGTGCGAAGATTGAAAAAAAAAATTTTTTTTCAATTCAAAAATTCATTCCTCCTACCCTAACTGCGACTAAGGGATGAAATTTGTGTCACTCATTGTGTATTAAATGCTCAATACGTTGGCCCAAATTTCATCCCTTAATCGCAGTTAGGGTCGGAGGAATGAATTTTTGAATTGAAAACAAAATTTTTTTTTCAATCTCCGCACTTTGGAGAATTCATTTGAAAAAAAATTTTTTTTTACAATCTTCTCGCTCTTTCAAAAATTCACTCCTCCCTCCCTAACAGGTGCTGAGGGATGAAATTTGTGTCACTCATTGTGTATTAAATGCTCAACACGTTGGCACAAATTTCATCCCTTAGTCGCAGTTAGGGTGGGAGGAATGAATTTTTGAATTGAATTTTTTTTTTCCATCTCTTCGCACGTTAAAAAATTCACCCTTCCCTCTCTACCTGGCCCTAAGGGATAAAATTTGTGTCACTTATTGAGTATTAAATGCTCAACACGTTGGCACAAATTTCATCCCTTAGTCGCAATTAGGGTTGGAGGAATGAATTTTCAACCGAGACGCGCGTTCCCCGCGCCACTCGACGCTGTAACTAATGGAAAGACGATCGGTTGATCGTCCTTCCATTGCGCGTGGAGGGGGAATTACGTTCCCCCATTCATTCTCCCCTCTTCGTCATGCCAGCGAAGAGAGAGAGAGAGAGAGAGAGAGAGAGAGAGAGAGCAATATCGTTGCGCTCTTTTGTCTCGTAGAATGATGGGGCGGGCACGCACACATATGCTGCATATCACATGGATGTGCGCCCGCTTAAAAATCACTCCCCATTGGCCCACCCTTAATTGCCAATAACTTTTTAGGGATGAGTCTGATCAAAAAGTGCAAGAGGACTTTACTGCTCAGAATCACCCCCTGATCTTAGGGTGTTCAGATGTACATGTACTTCTGAAACACCCTGTATATACCCGTCCATACAAACTTCTGGAGATATTCTCGTTTTTCTTTTTTTTTTGTTTTCTTACTCTTGTGCGGTTGATACTTGTGACGGAAAAATTATATTAAGTTGAAATATGGTATATATATATAACTCTCTCATAATACCAAAGGTCCGTACTTTAAATGGACGCCATCGGCGCAGTGGTGTGAAACAGATTAATTTTTTGTATATATCCATTTCAGTAAAAGGTAAAATTTTTTTTTCCGTACTGCTTCCCACGATTTCTCGTCTGGGAATTGGTATAGCATACTTTCCAAACTTGAAAAATTAAAAATCACTACGGAAAAATATCTTCCGGGCTGCCGTTATGTGTTTTTTTCACTCGCGCGGTTGGTCTGCCTCGCCTTTGGCTCGGCTCAATACCTCCGCGCGAGTATAAAACCCCATAGCAACAGCCCTGATATGTACAATCTTTTGAACCTCTTGTAGAGTATGGATGCTTGTTGCATTCACCGACCGTGAGCTAATATATTGAAATTATTTTTAAAAAAATTAGACGATAGCATGGATTCATGGATCATCTGACAATTCTTTCCAAGTGACGATGTGGAAATCTGGTTTAAGTGGAATTTATATTGCTTGCGAATGGAAGCATTGTTTTTGTGTGACCTGACAAGTGTTTTTGATTATTACAGTCCTTCAACATGAGATGAGTTAATCAATTTACTATGATTCTTTATGCTATTTTATCCACTCATCATTGAATGGTGATGAATGATATGGTAGTTTATATTTCCATATACTTCCCTTCGGAAGCTTTCTACCAATGAAATTGGTAGAAAAAAAAAGCAGAAAAGTATAATAAGAAAAAAAGCAATGGTCATTTGCCTTCTGTCGGATAGGAGTTCTACCCCTGCTTGTTTTAATATGTTGTCAGATACATTGCTCTTTAAAATCATTAACGAAGGTAATAATGTCAATGCTTTTTCTTTGGTAATTCCCGATACTGTTGCCGATAATGTTGCTAAAACTTCAACATCAAATAGTGCTTCATGGAAATTACCACTAATTTCCAGAAAATGGATTCCAGAAGGGGATAGAATTGAGTCCCATTTGTTTTTAATTCTCAACATTTTCGAATGATAGTATTTCTTTACAACAACTACATTTTAAATGTTCGCCAAGGACTAAAAGCTCAACAATTCTCCTTCCTGAGCAAATATTCGTTTTTTCATTCTCTCGTTCAACCTGACTTGTATTTGCAGCAGTGTCGTGAAGTTTTTTTTTTTTTTAGCATGCACCATCTTCGAAGCAAAATTTCGCTGTTTATTCAATACATGCGCTTTCACAAACCTCCCTTTGTGCCTCAGCCGATTCAACATTTTTTCCAATGATTTTATAGCACTCACTAACATAAAACGCGAATTCTAGCAGATTAGGAGTCACACAAAGAGAGAGATATACTGCGCATGATTGCCACGATCGACACCATTCAGCGTTAGCTGTATGCGTACGTATTCATGTATAGTACATTCATCTGTGCGTGAGCCAAGTCGAACTATACATCAGCAAAAGTGTGTGTTTTAACACGGGTTCTTTCTTTAGCGGGATACGAGCCTAAAGCGTGAAAAATTTCTAGTGTGACTCTCTCGTGACTACAAACTTAATGAAACAAAATCAAAAAGAAGGAAAAACAGGGCAGAAATGATGTTTAGATAGAATAGAGTAGAGTCCTATCTTGATTTTTGTATACTTTCCGAAACAAAAAGTCAGTTCCACAAAAAAAATCAAAAAAATCTGCAATTCAGATGCGGAAAGGTGATACAACGCGGAATTTTTAACTCTTTTCGCAATTTCAGGGCATTTCTGGTGCTGTGAATAACTTTAAACCATGCTTAATCGAAACAACGGAAAATTTTGGCCAATAATAGGGAAGACCGGGACAAAGTGGAATGGTGGGGCAAAGTGGAACGGCGGGGTAAAGTAAAACGGTAGCAAAAACGAATTTAGAGTGAAATTTGGACAACTTTTTAAAAAATTTATTATTCGAAAATATATGAAGGGTCAAACGTTTCTGAGGGTCAAATAGTGGTGTATATCCTCTTAAGCCGGGGTGAAACTTCGAACCCAAGTGGAATTTGGATGTCCTCGGTTAATAAGGATAGTCGTTGAGCGGGTCTGTATAGATTAAGGGATACCTAAAAAGTAACGAAAATTTTGGGGACAACCCATTTTGCTCCATACGTCGAGATAGAATATAGTTTTTCAGGTATGTGGCTTCAAAATGCTCCCCGTACCACAATTGTCATTCGAGTTACAGAAAAGGTTATTACAAAAATTTGGCTATTTCCCTTAGGTCCTGAAATATTCCTCAAAAACTCAGGTGAAGCACAAGTCAACTTAAGGATGTCCAAGTGCTTTGCATATTTTTTGTTCAGTGAAATGCTTTTCTACTTTTGGCGTCGAATATCAGAGCTTTCATTTTAGCTCCATTTGACCCTATGTGTCCGGACATTTTGCAATGATATTATTATTTAAAATGTGAAGGTCTGAATTTGAATCTCGATGTTGAACTGTCAGAAAATATTTTAAAATTGTGAAAAAAAATTAGAAAGTTTAATTTTGGAGGAATTCATAAAATAATTGAAAAATTGCAATTTTTGAAAATTACGAGCATTTTATAAAGATAATTTATAAACAATCAATTTTCCACGATAAAAATCATTTGTTCGGTATCGTAACAAATTTATTCATATTCAGAATTTTACCAGAAATCGATTCCATTCCCAAAAAAATAAGGTATCCAAAACTTTAAACAATTTCAATTAATTATTTATAAGAAGGGAATGTTGAAAAAAATGATAATTCACTATAAAATTATAATTTGAATGATGCTGAATATCCATGATTTTTTAAAAAATTTTGTCACGCCATTTAATTGACAAATGTAATGATTGAAAATTGTTGAATCTATACTGTGGTCTGTACCAAATAATAAAAGATATTTGGATATCCTTAAACGGTTTTACCGCTTCGTTACTGAATTGAAAAAAAAAGAAAAATAGTTTCATTCTATGGAATCTAACGAACATTGAAAAGTAAAAGTTCAAATGGAATGCAAATCGTGATGCGAAGAGCATTTAAAAGCCAAAACCTCGCAACACGTAAAACCTCCATGTAAGGGGAAAAATGGGTTGAGCCTCAGAATTTTCCTTACTATTTTAAATACTTCACAATATCCTAAGGGTCGCTCCAATATTCTTATCAACTGGAGATTCCCAAGTTTCATCCTGGTACCCCCTCGAAAACCCAACGGTTCTTAATTTAAGACTTCTTACTCGAAATATGGTTACAAATCGTAGCAATTTTTTTTATTTCACCCTCAACAACTGTTGGTCCTTTCGATTTTTTCCCTGTTTGACCCTTAAGCGTGTTTGACCCCTCAAAAACAAAATTTGCTACCGTTCAACTTTGCCCCGCGTTCCACTTTGCCCCGCCGTTCCATTTTGCCCCAGTCTTCCCAACATATTGAAGACTCAAAAAATGTCTTATCATTTCGTCTGACACCCAGAATTTCAACAAGAAGATGACAAAAAGTCGAAAATCAAAGAAATTGACTTTTCCGACGATAATGGGGAGAGTTTTTCAAAACTCTTTTGATAGTAGAAAAAACCATTGGAAAAGTCTCTACAAAATTAAAATTTTCAAGGAACGAAACCAGACCAATTATTGGCGAAATCACTGAGAATACAATTTTGTGTTAATCATTCATTCCAGATTAACTCAAAAAATGGTGTTAAAAAAAAACAGCATTATTCCCCAAAAAAACGGGAATACGCCCTTTTAGTTTCGTAAAAAAATTCTCAAATCCCTCTGAGTAAACCAAAAAAAAAATCAAAAAGTCTCAAAAAGTTATATAAAAATGTGTCAGCCTCATCTGAAAATTGGAGATTTTGTACTCTCTCAGGAAGTGATTATACAATCTTTTGCATCAAATTTGGACAATCTTCATATTTACTCCAGACAGCAAAAAATTTGTCTCAAAATGTTAGGCTCAGATGATTCAGAATCATCTAAAACGTGGAGATTTCATATCCCCTGGGAAAGTTTTTATACAATCTTTTGGCACAACTCACGCAAATTCTTCGTAGAAAGAAAAATATTTCAAAAAATGCAAGTTTAGAATCGGATTTTCTAGAATCTAGTAAAAAGAGACATGGAATTTATCGGAAGAATTTGAGATTCAAGAAAAAAATGGATGGAAAAAGAATAATACGGATCATTTCTAGATTTTTTTAAATCAAAATAATTTGATATGATGGTTGAGTTTATCATTCTTCGAAGGATAAATTTAACCACGATGAAGTGATCAATTTCATAATTTTTTTTTCTCTGTACAGCAGAGCAATCGGCCCCGAACTCCGGCAGCCCGGCCCGTTTGTTTTTCCCTATCTGGGATCGCTTCTAATTAAATGCCATCCGATCGTGATTGGCTCAGTAGATGAGAAAAAAAGGCATCAATGGACTGGCCCAACCCATCGCAGCATTTGTTGGGTTCAAATCACTACCCAGTTTCAATACAATTGGCTGTATCGAAACGATTTTTTTCAATTTCGATGACATTGAATAAATCTCAGATTGATCTGAGCACGATACTAAAATAACCGAACGTGACCTTCAAATATAATAATTAGAATCGATAAAATAGTGAAGTCTGTTCACTTGCAGACAATAGATTCCCAGCGGGAATGAGAAGAGCGTTGAGTAAGAGGACTAATCTTTCGATACACAAATAGCTGATTGAATACTCAGAAATTGGAGATAACACCCGAAAAAGGGAGAATGGAAATGAGCTAAATGCAAAGCGTCTCTCACCCACAGATCATCGACCCTCTACGTTCCGGCATGCCCAAAGCCCTTTACCTCTTGTTTGGGTGATGGGTAGCCGAGGAGGCGATAGAGAATGAGGAGTGGAAAGCTTGTTGTTCGAGTACCATATCCGGCCGACTCTCCGCCGACCGTGGGCTTGGAAATGCTGCTTGTTGTTGTTGTTATCTCGTGGCTGTTTCCTGGTAATTGTCTTACCTCTTAATGTACCGAGTGGCTTTACAGATGCCTCTTATCTACTGAATAATTCAATAAACGGGGGACGCCTGAGAAAGTCACGATTTTGCAATGGAAAGGGCGGCGAGAAATTTTACATGAACTTTAACGAGATAATCACAAAAACAATGGTGAATAACTACTGATGATACTGAGTGGCTTTCTGCAGGGGGAGGGGGATCGAGAGTGAATGGGTAATAACGGTTTTTGTTGCCATGTTCCGTCTGTACTACATGGAATATAAAAACATATTTATGTAGAAAAAATTTTTACTGTTACGTGTTCATATTATAAAAGTGAAACAGGAAAGTTCACCGACAATGTAGAAAAAATGGGAACATGTGAAAACGTTATTTTACGGAATAGAAATTTCATGTCTGTAGATATATGGAACATCCCATAAATAGTGTCATGGATTTTCGGCTTCCAAAATTCGGTTTTTGAATTTTCGTTTGTTTTGTTAATCACACTACACTGTTAAAAATTTTTGTCTGAATTTTCCGAATTCCGAAAATTTTTATCGTATTCCAATTCCATGGAAATTTCAGCAAATCTTGTCTTTGGAAATTCAGAATTTCTTGAAAAAATCAAACAGAACTATAAATTTCTGTTTCATTTCTCCCTGAAAATGAATAGAAAACCAGAAAATTCTGGTAAATATATTTTTGAATTTTCAGGACAGTGACATTGAATGCGATTTAGGGGGAAAAGAATCATAAAATTTCAGGTTTCACTGAGAATTCTTTCCATCCAAATTTCAGCCAATAGAATTCCACTATTCGATTTTTATTTTATATAGCTAACACGGTATTCAACTGATGACTTTTGATAATTCAACTCGTAATTTTTCATGTACATATCGCGTGTCTAAAAGCAAAAGGTCGTAAACGCCAAAAAGCTACTTTCCGAGTGTCTTAAAGCGAGAAGGTCGTATCTCCACTCATTTTTTCTACAATTCTTCGTGAAAATACTGGAGAAACTTATTATAATACTTACATTTTCAGATCAATGATGAGCTGCATATACGACCTTTTGCCTTTAACTTATGTCCCCAGAAATGAAAAATTCCTTAAAAGCAAAAAGTCATAATGACGAATTTTTTTATTTTTTTTACCATGTATGACCTTTTGCCTTTAATTTCTGCCCTCAGAAATCGAGACTGACCTAAAAGCAAAAGGTCGTAAAGACAAAATTTAGGATTTTTTTATTTGCAGTTCCGTGGCCAAGTTATACCTTCAATATTCGAGTCGATATCATCTGAAGTTATCCGTATCGTTGATTATGGTCAAATAATTATATCGGCAACTTAATAACACCATTTGTGTGAACAGCGTATCTCCATTTTTAATCCAGATTCGTATATTTCGGAACATTGTGAAAACTCTCAAAATGTTTCTATTTTCTAAACATTTTTTGTGCACTAATCACCCCTTGTATACCTCTTTGAAGATACGCTTGTGTATTACGTATTCGTAACAAAAGAACGAATCTAAAAAAAAAATCTAAATTAGGGAACTGAAGCGATCTTTATTTTTAAGGGTCCATCAGGGCAGTGATCGGAAGAATCCCGTGTACTCTCGA
>NW_021680580.1:174589-189108 GCF_001412515.2 Diachasma alloeum
CAATGCTGAATTTTTATTAATTCAAACAAATTTTCAGATTGAACTAAAAAATTGCTGGCCGAGGTACTTAAAGGACGTAAGTACTCCATACAGAATTTAGAATTCACAGCCAAAAAAATTGAGTCTGAGGTTTTCAAAAATATCTCTGAAACTAAGCGAGATAGCGAATTCTTATTGAAAATTTCGGGCGGGGAAGGGGGGAGGTGTGCATTGAGAATTCACAACCAAAAAAATAGAATCGATGAGTTTTTCAAAGATATCTCCGAAACTAAGAGAGATAGTGAATTTTTACGGAAAAATTGCGGAAAGCTAAGGGAGAGGGGAGTTGTACATTGAGAATTCAATAAAACCTGCCTCTCCCCCAAATTTTCTGTAAAAATTCGCTCTCTTAGTTTCGGAGATATATTTGAAAAACTCATCAAATCAATTTTTTTGGTTGCCAATTCTCAATTCACCCCTCCTCTCCCTCTCTGCAAAATGCCCCCTCCAAAAATGAAAAGAATTTTCTAGATGTTAGAAAATATTTTTTTTTAAAATTAAGTATATTGCGTAACGGAGCTGGAAAAAAATGGTTTAAAATTAATGATCAAAATGGGGATTCATTTTAAACCTTTTTTCTCGAAAACTTGGAAGAGTTCTAGATTTTAGAAAACTGAAGGTTAGAAACTGCGGTCTCTAAAATTTAGAAACTTTTTTCTAAAGCCAATCCATGTTTTCTCTCTGTGTATGCTGAACCATGTTTGGAGGGCATTTGAAACTTCTTCAGATTATGATGATTAACAATCGTGAATTCATGGGCGCATGATTATTCAACGCATAAAGGAATTATATTCTTCATTCTCTCAATGACTAGGAGGATATTCTAATTTCTGTAATGAAAAATGTGAGGAAACTTTTTCAAAAAGATGGAAATATCAAAGTGCAAACAAAATATAAAATTGGATATACGACCTTTTCGCTTTAGGTGAGACATTTTTCCAACTTCATCAAAAGTAACAGGTCGTTTCTCTATTGATAACTTAAACTCGAGACATTTTGATTTTTTTAGTTCACTTTGATAGGTTTCCCAAAAGCAAAAGGTCGTATATGCTGGCGGATACGACCTTTTGCCAGAGAAGGCCATTTTTGGCATATACGACCTTTTGGTTTTAAACACGCGATATATATATATATATATGAAAAACAAAAGATTTTCTGGTGGAGTGAGCCTCTCATTCGAACTGACAGATAGATTTTGTCTCATAGTGCAATTCTCTTGGCCGAAATTTGGATGGAAACATTTCCTTCCGAATACCACTCGAGCTTCAAAATTAATCAGGTATTTCCCTCAAGGTTCCCTGCATACAAACGAATCTAAGTAAATATACTAGGCCGGTTCTCGATAGTACTTCACCCAACCACCACCAGAGGCGTCACCGTCGTGGAAGATTCTGGAATGGTGGCACCACCGTCGCGGAAGGTTCGAGAAGGATGACGTCATCGATGAGTCATCGACTCGCGTGATGGGGGGAATCCCTCTAAGACCTGTTGCGACTTGTATGAAATATAATGACCAGTTGAAACTTGCATGAAATCGGATATTGGCGCCCCAGGCCGTGGAAGATTCGAGACGGATGACGTCATCGATGAGTCATCGAATCGCATGGTGGGGGAACCTCCTAAGTCCTGGTGGGACTTGTATGAAATATAATGCTATGAAAACCTGTGGACACAAGGATAAAATTGAACATTACCGCCACAATCGCGGAAATTTCGAGATGAATGACGTCATCGATGAGTCATCGATTTGCATGGTGGGAAAACTCCCCGTAAGCCCTAAACATGTGCAAATATTCAACAACATTTGCAAACATTTTGCAAACATTTGACAACATTTGACAACATTTGCAAACATATGCAAACAATTGCAAACATTTGACAATATTTGTCAACATTTTGTAAACCTTTGACAACATTTTCAAACAATTGCAAACATTTGGAAACAATTTCAAACATTTGACAATATTTGGAAATATTTTGCAAACATTTGACAACATTTGCAAACATTTGGAAATATTTGCAAACATTTGACAACATTTGCAAACATTCTGCAAACTTTTGGAAACATTTCCAAACATTTGACAACATTTGCAAACATTCTGCAAACATTTGCAAACATTTGGAAACATTTTCAAATATTTGACAACATTTGCAAACATTCTGCAAACATTTGCAAACATTTGGAAACATTTTCAAATATTTGACAACATTTGCAAACATTTTGAAAACATTGGACATTTGGAAATAAATGCAAACATATGCAAATATGTGAAAATAATGGTCGAATATTTTCAAGATGAATGACATCGGTGAGTCCCTCAGAATGATAACTCATCGATGCACGAGGTGGGGGTTTCCCGTAAGTCCTGCTGAGACTTGTACATTCGAGAAAGATGACGTCATCGATGACTCATCACACGGTGGGAGGTCCCCCTTAGTCCTGTTGGGACTTATATGAAATATATTGACCGGTCGAAACTTGTATGAAATTGGATATTGGTGCCACCGTCATGGAATTTTCTAGACGGATGACCTCATCGATGAGTCATTCGGACCGATGACTCATCAACTCGGGGACGTGGTGGGGGTACTTCCCAAGTCCTGTTGGGACTTGTATGAAATATGATCCTATGATGAATCATGGTAAGAGTCTTCTCGAATTACATTGAGGGTATTCTTGGTGATGAATCGTCGAAGAAATGACTCATCTCCTTATTAAATATCATATCATCTCACTCTAGAATATCGGAGAAGACTCCAGCGCCATCTGGACACTAGGCGAGTGGAATCGAGACTTTTCTAGAACTTTCGAGAATGAAATTTGAGACGCAATTTTGTTATGATTTTTTTTATCGATAACTCATTCCCGGGGGTATATTAAGGGGCAGAACAGCCTGGAATTGCTCAGTGTTCATTCTCTCTCTTGAAATGGATGAACATAGAAAAAAATTATTACGAGTCTTGAGAGAAGCATATCATATGCTTCCTCACTCTCCACTTGATCAAGTAGAGAATCTGAAGAACTAGACAGAGAAGAATATAAAACTTTTGAATAAATATCTTAGAAGAGTGAAATCAAGTGGTGAAACAAGTGGGATACAAGCAACAATGGTGGAATTATTCTGGTTCAGAGAAGCTTTCAAGTTGCACTTGAAGCATGGTGGCGGAACAAAGAGAAAAAAATCAGTGAAGAAGATTTCAAACCCAGTACAATGGAAGGATCTACAATCGGCATTCAGAGATCGTATTAGAACAGGAGCTGTAATCAATTTATCTGACAAAGACATCAGGTCATTTCTACAGGATTATAAGGTGCTAGTCCTTTCACATTTGAAGGATATTTTAGCCGATTAAGGGGCTGTGAGAGTTAACTGTGTGCTTTCATGCAAATTCTCGATAGTAGGATCAGATGAAATTCAAGAAGAAACAAAACACTTTACTACGAAAAATCAGATGATTCTCCAGGCAATAGATTCAAACGATTGATTCAAAGAATCCGTCTTTGATTATGTCATTCCAAAACAAGAAGACTTTCAAGAAACTGGTTCTGGCTGGATATTGAGTGAAATCATCAATTTGATGATCAATATTAACAAATTGGAACCTCTCAAAGGCCGAGCTTCAACATTCATCCAGCTATCAAAGGATATTTAAGCTAAAAAAAACTGTCGTTAATATAAAAAATAGCGATCAATTTTGTTTCTTGTGGGCAATGACAGCAGCTCTCCACCCTGCTAAAGTGAATTTAAGTCTACCAAGTTCATACCCCCATTTTCATAATATACTCAAATAGGAGGGACTCAATTTTCCAATGACACTTAAAGGTGTCCTCAAATTTGAAGAAATGAATGAGCTGAGCATCATTGTTTATGGAATTGAATCGTGCGGACGTAGCCACACAATCTTCCCTATTCTCTATTCTATTCTCTAAGTCTATTTGAGCAAGAGAATCACTAATCGAGAAACAATTCACCTAATGATCGAGAGCAATCGGGATGAATCGGACATATCACTCTTTCATTTCGCATGGATCCGTAATTTATCACGTTTGGTTAATTCTCAAATTTCTAAACGTGATGGTTTCACATGGTTATGTGATCGATGTCTCTATCACTTTAGACATCAGCATTCATTTGAGAAACATAAACAAGATTGTGCAAACTTGAATAAAGTACGGATGATAATGCCGCAAGAGAAAGATATAATACTCAACTGCAAAAATTTTAAACATGCTGAAGCGGTTCCATTTGTTGTTTATGCAGACTTAGAGTGTATCATAGACTCAACAGAAGATGATCATCATATTCCTCATAGTGCTGCATTTTACGTAAAATGTGCTTTCGATGATTCACTATCAGAATTTAAAATCCGGCGAGACCTCGATTATATTGAGTGGTTCACAACAGATATGAAATTGTTGGCGTACAAAGTATATGACCATTTGAAGAACAATGTGAAAATGGAAACATTGTCTGATCAGCAAATGAATGACTTCCAATTTGCGAGGATGTGTCATATGTGCAAGAAACCTTTCATCAAAAGCGATAAGGTTCGAGATCATAATCACTTAACAGGAAAATATCGTGGAGCTATGCATAATAGTTGCAATTTAACTTATCAAGATTCTCACACCATTCCGATCGTATTTCATAATCTGTCTGGTTATGATGCTCATTTCATCATTCGAAGTATTGCAACATCATTCGAAGGTTACGTGAAAATTCTTCCAGTAAATAAGGATCGATATATCTCCTTCACCAAATATGTTGCAAATACTTGTGTTACCTTACGATTCATTGATTCTTTTGAATTCATGGGGAGTAGTCTCAAAAAATTAGCGAGTTATCTTGATGATGATCATAAACAGATAGTCGAGAAATATCAGCCTAATCCAACGAGATTTAATTTGTTATGTAGAAAAGGTGTATTCCCCTATGAATACATTCATGATTGGGATAAATTAGATAAAATAAAATTACCAGACAAAGAAGATTTTTATTCAAAATTGACTGATCAACATATAGCTGATGAAGATTATCAGCATGCTATTAATGTATGGAGTGCATTCAATATCAGAACATTGGGAGAGTGTTCAGATCTCTATCTTCAAACAGATGTTCTATTGCTAGCTGATATTTTTGAAAATTTACGTCGTAATTGATTCTCACCTTATGAATTGGATCCACTCCATTATTATATACCACCCGGATTAGCTTTCGAAGCTATGCTTAAACATACCAAAGTGAATTTAGAGCTTTTGACTCATCCTGAAATGATATTATTCATCGGAAAAGGCATTAGAGGGGGAGTATCGCAATGTGCAAGCAGATATGCTCAGGCTAATAATCCATTCATAGAAAAATCTTACGATGAAGACGCCGAAACATCTTATTTAATGTACTATGATGTTAATAATTTATATGGGGCTGCAATGAGCGTCAGTTTACCATGTGATTCATTCGTATGGGTTGATAGTGATTCTATACATGTTCTAAATATTTCAGATGATTCCCCAGTGGGATATATCCTCGAAGTTGATTTGGAATATCGTCAAGAATTACATGAACTTCATAAAGATTTTCCCCTTTGCCCCGGCCATTTCACCCCTCCACACAGCAAACATACTAAATTAGCAACCACTCTCCTCGCAAAAGAGAAGTATGTGATACATTACCGGAACTTGAAACAATACGTAGCTCTCGGAATAAAATTTAAATGTATCCATCGTACTCTGAAATTCAATCAGAAACCGTGGCTAAAATCCTATATTGATCTGAATACTAATAAGAGACAGCAATCTACGAATGAATTCGAAAAAAACTTCTATAAATTGATGAATAATCCTGTTTTCGGGAAGACGATGGAAAATGTCAGGAAGCAAAAAGATATCAAACTTATCACACATTGGGATGGTCGATATGGTGAGAAAGCGCTCATCGCAAAACCCAATTTTCACAGTTGTTCTGTATTTGATGAGGATATGGTGATTATTGAAATGAACAAAACATCAGTTTATTCCAAAAAATCATCGGATTCATAATCCTCGATATGTCAAAAAGTATTGTGTACGATTTTCATTACAACTACGTGAAACCCAAATTCGGGGATCTTGCGAAATTGATATATACCGATACAGACAGTTTGCTGTATTTGTTCTGAGTACCAAATATCTATGAGTGTATCAAAGAAGATATAGAGAAGTTCGATACCTCTGATTATAAAGTTGATAATGAGTATGAGATTCCACTGGAGAATAAAAAAGTATTAGGACTAATGAATGATGAAAATAATGGCAAAATCATGGTTGAATTTGTGGGATTACGAGCAAAGACATATGCATTCAGGATGTTGAATGATGATAAGGCTAAGAAGAAAGCTAAGTGTGTCAAAGCTGCTACACTCAGGAAGATCACATTTAACGATTATAAGAAGTGTCTCCTTGATAATGAGCATATGATGAGAAATCAATAGTTAATCCAGAGTAAAAAACATGAGGTGCACACAATCTCTCAGAAGAAATTTGTATTAAGTTTGGAAGATGATAAGCATATGATTTCACGCTATACAACAGATACTCTGCCTTGGGGATATATCAAACCACTTGTTTAATTATATGTGGATATTTTAATAGATTGTATATTCAAGATAAAGGTAAAAATAAATATGAATATCAAAAAATTTTACGTTTTTTTCAACTTTATTTCCTTTTAACAAAAAAATATGTACATATGCATCGAATAGATGAAATAAGACAAAAATTATATACATTATACGTCAGGTGCGTTGATCCAACTATTATGAGAACACACAACAACAATTACTTCACATACAATTTATTTCCTTGTTTTATAATCACTTTTTCGACAAGGTAGATATGTGGATATTTCACTTTAGCTAACTCTTCCTCATAGAAACTACCTTTAATTGGATTGTCCTGATAATCAATCAATTTATAGGTAGTCGGTTCAGTCCTCCTTACGCGACTGATTTTAAAAATTTCAGTTGTCCAGTTCGGAGAATAACCTTTTTCAAAGACATGTTTATGTTTGCTGATTCTCACTTTATCATTGATTTTGAATTTCAGCCTACTAACTCCATTGTTCACAAATTTTCCATAAACTCGGTGACGCAGAAACTTTTCATTTGTATCGTTCACATCCTTTGGTTGCATGCAAATTGTTCGATGTTTTGTATCATTATAAGATGATGTGATTTCGGGAAGTATATCTAACCACCTGTAGGATCCTTGAAGAGAGAAGTTTTTCCACATTATCTCTTTCAATGAACGATTGAATCGTTCACAAATCGATGCTTTTAAATTGCTATAAGTTGAATACATTTTTATATTGAATTTCTGCATAAGACTTTGGAATTCTTTGTTATAGAATTCTTTTCCTTGATCGACATGTAGCTTTTGAGGTATGCGACCTTGTTTGAATACAGATTCTATAGCTTTTGTAACATCCGATCCACTTTTTGTTTTAATGGATACTGTCCAAGCAAATTTAGATAAAATGCCAATAACTGTAAGTCAGAATTTATGGACATAATTTTCCTTAGCATATGTTGACATGTCTACACGATCGGCTTGCCAAGTTTCATTGAGACCTCGTATCTCAACTGGATGTCTGGGATAGTTTCTACATGCAGGTCTGTGGAGTTCCTCAACTAGAGCTTCTTTTTCTGTTTTGAACCTTTCATTTTTTGCTGGATTTTTCACCTTCATTCTCAGCCAGCGTTTTGGAACTTCTCTTAACAGGTTTCACTCCTTTTCCACTATTCAAAAATTCTGGTGCAGCGGATATACTTGTGATGACTCGGGTCGTCAAGACTAATATATTTTTTTTATTAAAATAACTTTTCATAATTTTGGAAAAATCAATAAGACTTTCTTCCAAGGCAAATTGTCATTCAAACCAGGATTTAGGAGTCTTCTCCCATTTTTGAGTATCGGGAAGGAAAAACCGTTATTCCTCCCCTATTCTAATTATTTTTCATCATCCCCAACGCTCAAAACTCCAAGACAACGGGCTCCATCAAGAAGAGGAGGCCTTGAGAAAAATCTCTTAGGGCCAAAGACATCCAGATCAACTCGTCGAGACATCTAGAGAGAGGATCAGGCCATGGCGTCCTTCTCCAGGAACCGTGCAAATCAAATGCCTACACAAGATGTCTCAACCGAGGATCCAAGGCCATCAACCGAACTACCAACATCTCCAGATATCCTGGCGCAAGAAACACCCGGAGGAGGAACTCGTCTCCTGCGTGCTTGAGGAAATAATCATCAGGAAGCTGCCGAGGAGGATCCTAGCCAAAAAACCCCTTCAAAGAAATTCTTAGAAAATAAATTGCACGAATTAACATATAAACTCAACATTTATGTTAAAAATTCTTTATCCAATCAAATTCATCGTTAGAAACTCTCAAGAAAGTGTGAAAACTCCAACATCCAATCAAATCACGTGTCTTAAAAAATTAGGGGGAAGTTCCTTCCCCCAAAATCACCCCTTTGAGGTAGCCCAAGCCATTCAACCGACGCTTGGGCAGAGTCGACTCCTAGCTGCCATGCAGAGTAGTCGTGTCTCCTAGGTTAGCATCATTCTCTCGCAATTTTGTTATTAATTTGTTGATAAATATTATTTTCGCTGAAGCTCATCCTGGAAGGCAGTGGTCTCTTAAATTAGACAGGTGGGCAAAGCCAATATTTCTACAAATTCGAAGGAAAATCAAGATTTGTTTGATCTCCTCGACGTGTCTGGACAAGCTCCCAATATGGCTACTTGTCCAAGCCTTTGTTTGGCGTCTCTTTGAGTTGTGGGAGTCGTGATCAACTCCCTCAATCGATTTGGGAATAATTGAAATTGAATTTAATCGAATCTGAGTTGAGATTGTGGAGTTTATTTGTTTTTCTCTGATTTTGAGTGAAATTATCGAGATGTACTAGAATTTAATTCAAATAAAGAATAGATTTTTAATTATATTTTGCCAGGAATAATTCAGAGGGTGAATTCCCCCCTATTTGATGATCAAGAGGGGCCAAACCTCTCATCCACCATATTTTTGTACATTTTTCCTATTTTTCTTTTGTTAGAAATACAATAAGCCATATTTTTCATTATTCTTGTGTTTTCATTAAGTGCTGGAGTGGAGGAAATCCCAGAGAGGGGGTATCGTCCCCCCTTACCCTTGTCTTAAGAGAATTTGCTTGAAGAAGATCATAATTAGCCAAGGAACTATTTTCAAAATTAAATATAATTAGATTAGAGACGAGTCCATGCACTCTCTCAAATTAAAACATCGACTGGCGCCCAAATAATTAGAATTACACATACACATTACACATTACACATTAGAAGAACACATCAACGCTTATTTTGTAACTGATAGATTCATGATGTACCCACTCTTAGTATATCAATTCAGCTTCCCACAGTTCCTCGACGATTGAAATTATTTCATTATTATGGAAATTGTTACCAGGTGCTTGGGATGTATACAACAATTGGGGTCGATCCACCAGCTCGTTGGGATCATCCCAGTACACATAATCAATATTACGCTTCCTCTTCGCCATCATTTGATTCGAGCATCCTTTCCCATGTGGAGTCTGTATCATGAAATTCACAAAGTTTTCTCGATTGTTTCGCCTCAAGCCTTTCGTCGGATTGAAATATTTTCTATTGAGATGTGTGGTCTTCACGATTTTCGTGAATGCTCTCTTATCACTATTGGTAATTTTCTCCGCAGTGGGTTCTTTTTTGAAAGGTATTTCGAGAAGTCCTGGAGTTTGATCATATCTTTCACCACCAATTACTATTGTCTCTCTTTTAAGGGTATTATGGTGGAGTCCATAGCTGAAAAAAAAACAGAATTCAATGAAAATTGCTGAACAGATTATTCGATCCATTTGAAAGCCGTGTGCAAAATGTCAAGATCCCTACTTAAACAATAATAATGGGAATAATTGTTGAAGTTGCTACTTATACACGCAGTTGAATGGGGCATCGGTAATTTTTGTAAATTTCCTAGGTTATCGATAGATCAATAACGTAGGAAAAGCACTAAAATTACCGATGCCCCAGTCAACCGTGTGTAAAAGTAGCAACTTCAAAAATTATTCCCATTATTATTGTTTAAGTAGGGATCTTGACATTTTGCACGCGGCTTTCAAATGGATCGAATAATCTATTCAGCAGTTTTCATTGAATTCTCTGCTTTTTTTTCCAGCTATGGATCCCGCCATAATACCCTTAAATTGAATCGGTGTCATCCCAATGACCCAATTACCTCTATATTTACGGATACTTGTTCTGAAGTCCACTTTTCTATTCCCATCCGAAGTATCAAATAATTGTAAATATTCTTGTGAGATATTATGAATATCTCCATCTCCTACAGAATCAGAATCATCATCTTCATAGTCAATATTTTCAATTTCCATGCCAGAAAATGATGGTATGGCAGCATTTGTATCCAACTCTGATCCTGTCGGTGGTCTTCTCGAGATGTTCGAATCATCAGTTTCCTCAATTCGTGGGATCTTGACCGGGATGTCAGAATCATGTGTTTTTATTACTCGTTTCCGTGAGGTAGATGATTCGAGAAGTTTGTGCCTCTTCAATTTCGTTATTCTCCGAAAAATTTCAGCATTAGCAGTTTGATCCACTAGTTTTTGCAATGGAGTAACCACTGATTTGTAAACTTCATTGAGATTTTTTTCGGTGTTTTCTCTACCCAATTTTATTAGCTTATGCTTTTCACGAATTGCTTCACTCGCATCTGCAATTACTTGTACGACATGTTCCTCTTTATTCAAGATAGAACTTGCCATGTTGAAGCTCTGGATGCGACGGCTTGGAAAAATTATAAGCATTATATATTTATAAAATAATCGAATCCTCTTCGATAACGACCATCATTGAGTTCTCTATCCTTGTCGATCACTAAGAAGCTGAACTGGTTGTAGGACATATCTGTATTGACATGATCTTCATACATATGTCGCACATTCTTATCATCTTGCTTGAATAAGATTAATAAATTTGCATTATCACGTACAAGATGTTTTGGGATACCTGTATATGTCTGATAAAGATAGAAACAATCAACATTTCAATATCATCCTATACAAAACAATGCGCGCATATTAACTTGTCTTTCACATGCAACACCATCAAAGATGAAAATGGAATTAAAATGTGCATCTTCCGGTTTTATCAGTTCTTTATGCTCGTTGAATGGAAAATATCTGAGCATGTTCGTTGCTTCTAGAACTTTTTTTCAGGAACTCATATTTCGGTTGATTTAATGATTTCGAATACACGTAAACATTTTCAAATCTCAAACCATTCGGATGTGTGATGAGCGCCAATAATGCATTTGTTTTGCCACAGTTAGAAGGTCTGCAAAAAATAGCACGTACTGTATTCGGTAATAATTCCCCATGATGTTTCTCTTTCATCCTATCATCCGCATTCTCTAGTACTTGCTCGAAATTTAAAATTGGTAACCTCGCTTCCTGTTCTGCGAACTTCATCCATGATGAGTATTACTCATGACATCTCGCGTTCAACTGTGGTCAAAACATATAAAGAGCGGGTATATATACTATCCACAGCCATTCATGCGCAAACTATGAAAGTGAAAGGATGTAAGAAAAATGGAAGAGGAGTGTTCAATAAGATAATTAATAAATTACCCATCGAACTCCATACCCCCGATTATCAATATTGTGGACCAGGAATAAAGCTGTCAGAACGATCAGCTCGCAGTGATCCTGGCATTAATTTTTTAAATAAAGCGTGTAAGGATCACGATATCGCATACTCAAAAAATCGGGAGAATCTTTCAGCTAGACAGTGCTGATAAAACATTAGAAGAGAGAGCGTGGAGACGTGTATTATCGAAAGACACAAGTGTGAGTGAGAATGATGCTGCTTGGGCAGTAGCTAATGCTATAAAAGCTAAAACGAGCTTGGATTTTGGATTGAAGAATAAAAAAGTGGGGAGAAAAACTAAAAAACGCGGCAAAAATCTGGTGAAGAAAAAGAAAACATGTGGTGTTGCGCAGAAACAAGTAGCTCTCAGAAAAATAATCAAAAAAGCAAAACTGTCAATGCAATCAAATCAGCTCTTCAAGCTGAATGAGTTGCTGTCCGAAAAGCTGGGGAAAAGCGTTTTGTAAAATCACCAAGAATATTACCAGTACTCGGAAAAATTGGTGGAGTACTACCGTTCTTAATTCCCTTATTTGCTGAGGTGCCGCAGGAATCGCAAAAGCTGTGAACGATGCAAAAGCAGCTTAGCACTATCTGCCGATTGTCGTCCAAGCAATAGATCATCTCCAGCTGAAATTAGTGGATCAAGATGGTGAATTATTAGATTTCCGAAGAGAAATAATAACAATAAGACTTCACATTAAACGGAGCTAATGGGTATCGTTTTCCACACGAAGATCGGGAAGAGTTATAAAAGGGAGTCATCTCCCCAAAAGATGAGCAATCGTCAAAGATCTAGCAAACCGTTAAAACGTGAGAGTATCCAGTTCCTCGAGAGTTTAAATTTGAGAATTCGAGTGTGAATTCTATCATAGATAAAAAAGAAAAATGGAAGACATCTTGAAAATTCAAAAATCTATCGTCTTCGAAGAGTCGGTATCTCACTACGAGATGCATACACAGCAACCCTTCGGGTCATCAACGTATGGTAATAATGATGAAATCTCAATTAGTGTGCAACATCAAGATTTATGTTTATTAACTAGTAAGAGCCATCTACATATTTATGGTCGATTGACCACTGACAATGGGACAACACCAACACAGAGGACAAGATTCGTGAGTAATGCCATCTGTCATTTGTTCGAAGAAGTTCGGTATGAGCTCAATGGAACGGAGATTGATCGAGAAAAAAATGTGGGTTTGACGAGTCTCATGAAAAACTACGTTTCTCCAAGTCCTAACCAATGGTTTCTAATGAAGAATGCCGGTTGGTTCAAGAATGATAGCATGGATAGTGATGAGACAATCACTGATAACGCAGGATATTTCGACTTCTCTATACCATTAAGCCTGCTATTTGGTTTTGCCGAAGATTATCAGAAAATTGTTGTGAATACAAAGCATGAACTCATTATTACGAGATCGAAAACAGACATCAGTGCAGTACTTCAGAGACCTATCGACCAAGCAAACCCTGAGGAGAAATGGAAGATTAACCTCCAAAAGATTGAATGGTTAATTGCCTACGTTAAAGTCTCTGATGAGTGCAAAGTGAAGCTGCTTAATTTCATCGCAAAAGAGACACCTATCATGATAGTGTTATGTCCAGAGAAGGATTTTAGCGTCGAATGGACATGTTTTAATTGTCACCTTAAAATCAAAGCTAAAATTATTGAATTTTATAATTATTGGGCGACGCAAAGTTTTATACTCTTACCTTTGTTTAAAATATAAGGGAAAAAGGGCTTGATTTAGGGATAGGGCTTAAGTTGAGACAAATTTCTAATCAAGACATTTGGAGTTGTAATGAGAATCAAATTTGAATTTAGATATATTTTGTATAACTGCTTGGTTTACCAAAACATGAGCGTGATTTTACCGAAATCTAGGTAGCTAAAATTCCTATCCCTGGAATTATCTGAAGGATTCAAATTTGAGTTTACAAATTTTGGTACTCACAATTTGGTCGGTTATTTATAAATTATTCGATGTACTTGTAGATCCTTGGGTAAATCCGTAATTTCCTCACCAGCAATTAGTCGCGCTAAAGGCTATTATGGATACTTTCACGGAAACACTTTCTTCTACTCGTTGATATTTTAATGAATTTTTGGCAGTTGAAGTTGAAGATTTTTAAGAGTTTGGTTGAGACTATCCACAACGCGTTACAATAAACGAATTCCTTATTTGCAAGAAAAGTCACCACTCTCGGTTAAAGAAATTTTATTCCCGGATAATTTCAATTGTTCGTAACTTACTATTAATTCAGTACTATCCCGTGTAGTCGAAGGAAGGATTGAAAAACCGGACCGATTAAATGAACTATTTCCACCAGAATTGTTACTGCTCCGTCGCTGCTTCAAGACTGTTTAATTTTGATTTTTCTGACATTTTTATATGAATTTTGGGGTCACTTGTCACATGGGCTCCAACGAGTCCATTTTTAATTGGTGGAAAATGTCGTATGACTTTTCCCACTCTTTTGATTTTTATGGGGAAGTAGTTCATTCGGTTTTTGGGGTCTTAATTAATCGGTTTGCAATCGTTCCTTCACGCACGAATCTTAGTATTGGGTAATTGGGGCATGCTGAGTGTGTCATTTCATCATTTTTGAACTCGTTTCCAGTGCCTTTGGAATTTTTAATTGAGTTTAAGTGAGGAAATGTACTCAATTTAACTTACAATTGTGGGTTTGGTTCTCATTTACATGTAACTTATAGTTATGATTCTATATAAAATTTATTCTAGTCTTAAATTTCT
>NW_021680580.1:190220-191307 GCF_001412515.2 Diachasma alloeum
TTTTTTTTTTACGCGCGGAGGTTATGGAGACAGCTCCTTATTTTCAAGGGCTTCCTGGCGACGGTGGGGAGGAGGGAGCCCTTAAGGTTGATGGAGGAATTTGCCTCGCGGGTTTTAGGGGTTGCTCTGGCAGTTGGCCGGGATATTTTATTTGTTTGATGTTTGTTTTTTGTTTGTGCTCATGCAATAAAGTTTGATTATTGACACGTGTCTGACCTTTTTATTTTTAGATGTAGTTGATAACCACGGCGGATGGAGGGTCCTGTTTGGGGATTGTGATGGCGTGTTTTGGTTTGGTGATCCCTTCCTTTTTCGGCGCTCGAGTTGGTGCTGGGTAGCTGGGCATTCCGACCGTAGCAATTGTTGCTGAGGTTTCTTCTATCCTTTGGATTTCTGGGGTTCCAATTTCGACTCTTCGTTGGAATTTTCTTTGGTTCTGCTTGGACTTCTGGCAGAGGGAGAAGCATGACAGAATGCTCATGATAGACAGCCCTTGCCTGTATGCGCAGATGCTGGCTGCAACCATGGATAGGAAGATGATGGCGGTGATGATGCCATTTGTTGCAGTGAGGATTCTATGGTGGTATTCCTCTTGATGGTGGAGTCCGATTTCTTCCGTCTCGTTTAAGTTGTGTTGGAGTGATTCGTCGAATTCCCTGTTTTCATCTGATGTGGGTAAGATATGTTGTTTTATTTGGCTCAATGGGTGTATTGGTTTTGGTTTTTCGTTTAGTATTGGTGCCATTGCTGAAATGTTTATTGTTTTAGGTAACCCCAGTATCATGGGGAGTTGAGTCTGGATTAGTCCTGCACCCTCGATGACGGCTGTGGCGGTTTCTGCCTTGCAGTTGGGATTTAGGTGGATTATTCCTGTGCCATTTATTGTTAGGCTGGTGGCTTGTTGGTTGGTGCAGGTTATTTCTAGTGTCTCTGGTTGTATGGTGGCGTAGAGCCAACCATTGGTGCGGGTTAATTTGGTCCATTGTGTGTGTTGATTGTTGGTGACTCTGATGTTGCAGTTCTGATAGATGGTGGAGTCGACTTGGGCGTTGATGTTTGTAAGTAGGCGGTATTCGCAGCTCTGTTT
>NW_021680580.1:198481-198957 GCF_001412515.2 Diachasma alloeum
GAGAGTGGTCTGGAGTCTGACGATGGACGATTCTGAGTCTGCAGGTTATTCAAACTCGTCGCAAGCTGTTGGAGTGAGGCTGTGGTCTGCTGCAGCATACTTTTGATCTCGTCCATATCGGAAAGGTTCTGTTTAGGTTTGAAGGGGGCTGCATGAGGACGTTGGTTGGCTGCCAAGATGTTAGCGAGGGCTACAATCTGATCCGTGGTAGGGTTTTCTGCAGTTCCCGCTGGTTCCTCATAGTCAGATTCATCCTCGTCGTTCGGAGTTTGACCGTAGGCGATGACGGGGTTAAAGCTGCGCGAAGGGGGGTCACCAGGATGAGCTGTGCTTCCTGGTATAGATGGAGGTGGCCTCGGTGGTCGAGGTGACGTCTGTCTGTACCCGTCGCCTTGCCTGTTCCGGTTGGATGGCAGATATTCATTGAGGAGAGCGGTGACTAAATCTCGTGAAGGGTCCTGATTTCTCCTCTGTCC
>NW_021680580.1:198982-232792 GCF_001412515.2 Diachasma alloeum
AGGCTGTGGTCTGCTGCAGCATACTTTTGATCTCGTCCATATCGGAAAGGTTCTGTTTAGGTTTGAAGGGGGCTGCATGAGGACGTTGGTTGGCTGTCAAGATGTTAGCGATGGCTAGAATCTGATCCGTGGTAGGGTTTTCTGCAGTTCCCGCTGGTTCCTCATAGTCAGATTCATCCTCGTCGTTCGGAGTTTGACCGTAGGCGATGACGGGGTTAAAGCTGCGCGAAGGGGGGTCACCAGGATGAGCTGTGTGTCCTGGTATAGATGGAGGTGGCCCCGGTGGTCGAGGTGGCGTTTGTCTGTACCCGTTGCCTTGCCTGTTCCGGTTGGATGGCAGATATTCATTGAGGAGAGCGGTGACTAGATCTCGTGAAGGGTCCTGATTTCTCCTCTGTCCGGAATAGTTTCGGTGACCGTAGCTTGACGATGGTGTCGGGGTATTTGACTGATTATATGACTGACTGTACGACCGATTTTGTTGGTATTGGTATCTCGGCTGAGGTGGCATTTGCTCCCCGTACAGTTCGGGCGGTAGAGAGCTCCCTCAATGGATTGGAATCGAGGGGTACTCCGTGATGTACCTGTAGTGCCCGTTATCAGCAATCTCCAACGCTGGTACTTTGACTGTATCCCGGAATTCGTCTGTTTCTAGTTGTGTAAGGATCTCTGAGATTTTTCTTAGGTTGTTGCGCCTAATACTTTCCTTCACGCTTGCAGGGGCGTATTCTTTAAACCGTTTAATGGCCTCTGTCTGGAGGTGTTTTTCGAGGACTTGTTTTTCAGCTTCGTTTTCCCCAGAAATCGGATCCATACCGAACTGGACCAGTGCTGCCAATCGCTCCAAAAACGATTCCAGGGGTTCATTTTTGATTTTCAACAGCCCGCGTATTCTATTCACATAATACGTTAAGTCGTATTGACCTCTAAATCTCTTGATTAGGTGAGTAAGAATAGTTTCTACAGAAAAGAGGGGTTTGTTCGCCACTACGAATTTTGCTGGGGGTAAAAGGCGTTTGAGTATTTGTCTAATATATTCCTCTTTATTTCCGTCTGCTTTAGGAATGGAGGCAAGATTTGATCTCAACACATACTCAAATTCGTCCAGAGAGCAGTGCTCATTTGTACCGGAGAATATGGGAATGCTGTTTGCAATGTCTTGGGCTTTGACATATTCTTCGTAACTGGACACGGTTTGATCAGCGTCACCCGAGTCTCCGGAGTAACTGATTAACGAAGGACGGATTCGCCATTTTATGAAGATAATTTAATTAGTTGATAATTTGAATAGTTTTAAATTTTTAGATTAAGTTAATTTGGATTAAGATTCTATGTGATTTTCCCAATAAATTGGGAAAAGAAAACAAAATTTCTCTTATAATTATTTCAAGGAGAATTTGAATTTTGCAAAGAAAAGTCTAATATTTGAAATTTACGAAGGATTTCTCAAAGCTAAAATTTTAATAGATTAGAATTGAATTGAATTAAATTGACTAGAATGGGTTTCAAAAATTTCAGAATATTAAAAAGATAAGAGTATTGGAAACTTAGGCGTGTCCTACCGACTGCGCCATGAAATTTTAGCTGTTATATCCACAGAAGGATTTTAGCGTCGAATGGACATGTTTTAATTGTCACCTTAAAATCAAAGCTAACATTATTGAATTTTATAATTATCGGACGCCGCAAAGTTTTATACTCTTACCTTTGTTTAAAATATAAGGGAAAAAAGGCTTGATTTAGGGATAGGGCTTAAGTTGAGACAAATTTCTAATCAAGACATTTGGAGTTGTAATGAGAATCAAATTTGAATTTAGATATATTTTGTATAACTGCTTGGTTTACAAAACATGAGCGTAATTTTACCGAAATCTAGGTAGCTAAAATTCCTATCCCTGGAATTATCTGAAGGATGCAAATTTGAGTTTACAAATTTTGGTACTCACAATTGNCTTCACGCACGAATCTTAGTATTGGGTAATTGGGGCATGCTGAGTGTGTCATTTCATCGCTTTTGAACTCGTTTCCAGTGCCTTTGGAATTTTTAATTGAGTTTAAGTGATGAAATGTACTCAATTTAACTTACAATTGTGGGTTTGGTTCTCAATTACATGTAACTTATAGTTATGATTCTATATAAAATTTATTCTAGTCTTAAATTTCTGGTATAAAATTTTTGGATATTACAATAGGCTTTCGTATATGGGAATTGTAGGAGTACCCTCTGCTCCCCGCAACCTCAAAACATGTTTGGGTTGTGAAGACATCATCTCAATCGGAGAAACCTCGATATGTTATTCTTGGATTTCAAACCAATCGTAAAAACATCCAGACAGCTAACGTCAGTCACTTTGATCATTGCGACATCCGAGATGTAAAGCTTTTGCTCAACTCGCAAAGCTATCCACATGAAAATTTGAATTTGGATATTGCTCACAATCAGTATTCTACATTATACAATATGTATTGTGACGTAATTTCCTGGANTATGTTATTCTTGGATTTCAAACCAATCGTAAAAACATCCAGACAGCTAACGTCAGTCACTTTGATCATTGCGACATCCGAGATGTAAAGCTTTTGCTCAACTCGCAAAGCTATCCACATGAAAATTTGAATTTGGATATTGCTCACAATCAGTATTCTACATTATACAATATGTATTGTGACGTAATTTCCTGGAGTTCACGGAACCCTCGATCCACTACGTAGCCCTTCGACGCACAACAACCCTGAAACGACAAATAAGTGGAGCTCCAGGTCGTTATCACCAGAACGCCCACTGGAACGAAACGAACCACCAAAATCAGAATTTCCCGAATGGATTATCAGCTTCGAAACGGTCTCCCGCTAACTCAGACCGAAGAACGACGTGAAGGTCACTGATGAAACTTAGATTAAAGTGTGACTGGGTATTGACCGAATAAATGAATTCAACTCGAAATTGCGGGGAAAAAAAATCACAATATTTAATCAAGCTTAGATGACTCGATACAATAATAAAAAATTAATCTCTTGAAAACCCCCTTTGTTATTTCGATCGATCAACGATCATAAGAGTTCAATAGTTACTAAATCTACAATTGTCAAAGGAATAAGGGATTCTGATAGAAAATAAGAAAGTGAAATACTCAGTCAATTTAGTCAAAACAGAGTCCGATAGTTAAATTGAAAGATCTAACCATCCAAAAAGTCAGAAACAAATACTGTCAAAGAAGAAAAACAAATCAGAATCAAAATATTGTCAATAATAATCATGTAGATTGAACGACACTGAACGATCGAAACCCAAGAATTTGTCCACATGACAAGTAAAGCTGGCTGTGCGAAACAAATACAAAAACTCAAGACAACGAGCCAGCGAAACGAAGCAAGGTCACGAGACACAAAAGAAATCTACCTAACAGCGAGAGTGTTCGTCTAACACAAATTCACTCAAACGCAACGCTAATTAATTTTCCAATTATCATTTCAAAAATAAAATATTCATAGAATAATTGTCACTCACAATATGAAACACGAGAGCCCGAAACTCTACAAAATTAATCAATGTCGCGAGACAACCGAAATCGAATGCTCAGACACATTAATTCCAAATACGAACGAGAGAGAGAGACAAAAGAGACCAAGTAATCAATTACTGATCAGAGTGATGAGGACTCTATCTGGCAATTATTCCGAAACTCTAACAGTCCTACGGGACTAAGATGCACAAGACATCTATTCAAAACTCTAAAATTGGCCAGAGTCCTACTCACGATAAATTTACACAGAAGTTTTATACAAAGTTGTAGCCATCACACTCACCCAGCAGTCCACCTCGGTGTCTCCGGAAAACGTCTCCAAAAACTCCTTAAATCCGAGTCCTCGGGACCTTCCTCCAGACAAATCCACTCGGGGCTTCCTCCACAGGTTTATTTCTGCTTCCAGAACGTTTTCAGGCTCCCCAAAACTTCGAAATTAACGATACAAAAAAAAAAACTCCAAAATTGATCAAACGCAATATATGGCGAAACCACCAAACGGGAAGTGAGGTTCGTTTCCCCAGCGACACCACGCTGGACCGTGAAAACGCGGCAACGACGCTCATTGGCTGCTCGTTCCGTTCACTCCTCCAATCAATTTCCAAACAACTAGAATCTGTCGCTCACAAGGCCGAACCAAGTCCGTCGGCGCATGCGCAGTGACTTCTCCAACGTTATTTATTACAAAATAACTTATCTCAAAATACCAAATAAATCCGAACGTCCTCTGACATCCTTCCAAATCATTCTCCAGACAGAATTCTCCAGACGATTCAATTCAACCTCCTTCTGATTTTGGTGAAATCGTCCACTTCCCCTTCCGCATTGAACCAGTCGGACTCCTACGTCACGTTTTCCCTAGAGTCGCCCGAGAGCTGGCGACCTCTGGCAATCCGAAGACCCATGAGGCTCGCATCACGAACTCGAAGTGTCCCGAAGTCTCTCGACGATTCCCGGAGACGTTGCCACCTCAGTCCCACGATGTCGGCGCCAGATTTGATTCAAACAATACAGGAGAAAATACAAAGAAAAAAAATTAATAAAACATACTAAACCTCTCTCGTGACTCTCGCGGTCGGTTGGTGACTTCCCGTCTTAGAAAAAAAAATTCTAAGAGAATTAGAATTTAGAGAGAAAAAATTTCCGCTTCACCCAGCCGGGAATCGAACCCGGATATCTCCCAGATACGCGCCGGGCACTCTTACCGACTAAGCTACCGGGAACCACAGAAATTCACTCTCAAATTCATCTCATACACCGCCGAACCTCATTTAGGCATTAAAGAATTCGGTAAGAGAAACCCACACACGAAACGGTCGAATAAAGAAATACTATTTGTGACGGAAAATAACACGTCACAGTATGTGAACTTTCAAGATTCTTTTTATGGAAAGGAATCTGAGCCGTTATTAAATAGAGAAAAATTCATAACAAATGCTCCTTTAATTGTAATCGATTATTCTAAGCAGAATGAGTACTGAAAAACTGGACCTGTTGATATTCGTCTCGAGTTTGAGTCGTCTTGGCCTTTTTCAGCCAACACATCAGCGTACTGCCTCATCCTCCATGATCGAATTGTTGAATACAATCCTATCAGTGGTGGGGTTAAGAAGTTAATGTAAGAAAAATAAATATAACAATGTACATGATGAATAAATGTTTTTGTTTATTGAAAAAAAAAAAAAAATTCTTGGTTTTATTGTTACAAATACCTTTCTCCTCATAGTCATACATACAATAGTAATAAAAATAGCATTAGCAATTCAAAACGAGCTGAAACGAGTCTCGAAAACAGATTGTCTGTGCTTGAGTCTCGAAAACAGATTGACCTCGACGAGCAGATGCATAGTTCCAATGCAGCATCATATGGATCTGTAGCTCTAATTGGAAATCAATTCGTTTTATCAAGTATCGCGGTAGTGATACGTTCCAAGACGTATGGATGAAATGGCCACTACCGCTATACTTATTCCGAAGCGCCTTTCCCCGCCACTCATATTTCGATTTTCCTGTGTATAAGGATGCTAGTGCACCGAATTCTATCAAAACACGTATCGATCTTTCATGCATTTTGATGTTGACCTTCTCCTTCTGACTTGTTTTGTGTGGATTCCGACCTCTATGTCTCGATATTTCAGTATATCGATGTCTCGATAGTGAATAAACCAAGTACTCTACACCACTGAGGGTTACGGTTATTAGGTTATCATTGGGGCAAAATGGGTGTTTCCTGTACTCCTACGATTTCATGAGGGCAAAATGGTAATTCTGTGACCTTTTACGATTTCATAGGTGCAAAATAGGGTTTTCGTGAACTCCTACGATTTCATGGTAGCAAAATGGGTATTTGCTGACCTCAGTCGATTTTTTAGGGGTAAAATGGGTCTTTCCTGTACTCCTACAATTTTATGGGGGCAAAATGGGTTTTTAGTGTACTTCTCCCATTTCATGGGGGTAAAATCAAGTTTCGCCGTAGAGAGACGTACCAAGGACGTATGTGTGTACTGCCAGCTACCCCTATACTTATTCCCAAGCACCTTCCCCCTCTCCTAATACTCCCCGTTCCCAACAATAACAGATAGACGTGCCAGAGTTTAAAGTATAAAAAGTATAAAGTTTAAAGTATATTTGTAACCAAATTTTAAATTATTTTTCATGTAGAAAATGTTATATGTGAAAATAAATTTTCATCTGGTCGTTGAATATATCCCTTCGAATTTCATTCATTTATTCATTTTTCAAATTTTCCTCACCCAATTAAATTGAGAAATTTGATTTTAAATAATTTCCAAGTCTGAACTTTTTTTTTATTTTTGATCTTGATTTTGATTCTTTTTGTTTTTCAGTGGGGGGGGGCTTCGCCCCTCGACCCCACCAGGGACTTCGTCCCTGGACCCTACCGGGGGGCTAAGCCCCCCTAGACCCCCTTCTGCCCCCCCGACCCCTTTTCACCGCGCACGCACTTATGGTATAAAATAGTCTACGCAATTCGTGCGGGCAGCAAGCGGTTACGCACTTGTTGCGTAATATACTATTACTGTAATAAAAAATGCAAAAATTATTTCTATGGGTAAATCACAAAAAGAAAGGAAATCTCACAAAAAACACCAAAAAGAGTTTTGGTGGAAAAAGACTGTGCCAAGTCCGTATGATTGTTCATTCACAAAAATTTAAGAAATCACGAATAAGAAAGCCAAGTCCATATTCGTTCATGTATCACTACAATATACGGTGATTGTGAATAAAATAATAAAAAAAGCGGCAACCATAATTTATCTGGTGAACGTACTTGGCGTGTCCGTCTTTAAGTATCATACTAATTGCCATTCGTTAAACCCCTCGTCAATACAGGAAGAACTATGGAAATGGCGAAGAGTTCTAAGTAGTATGGGGAATTTTACACAAGAATAAGTGGGAAAACTCATGATTTACTCGCACTGAAGAGAATGCTATATGATTGGGAATGGGGAAGAAATAAATGGAGATACTCTAATAGAGAGACTCTAGACCAATTTGATTTAGATTATATCGTATATTCTTTAAGAAACTATACGAACGCCGCATGGTTTGAACAAAGTATATGTATATTTCGTGACTCCATAGAAAAATGATAATAATGACGGAATGAATAAGAGGAATGAATGTCTACTGTCGTATACGTCTTCCAGAGGAAGGTCATTATCACTAAAGAAAGAAGATTTAACTAAGCCAATGTAGTGGAGAATACTCAAATTTATTGAAGGTAAAATTAGGGAAAATATATAGAAAATCATTGTTTAGACACGCCCAAGTACGTTCACCAGAAAATTTATGGCACAATCACCGAATGTTGTAGTGATACATGAACGAATATTGACGTTGCTTTCTTATTCGTGATTTCTTAAATTTTTGTACACGAACAATCATACGGACTTAGCACAGTCTTTTTCCACCAAACTTCTTTTTGGTGTTTTTTTGTGAGATGTTCTTTTTTTGTTGATACTTTTCTGCAGCGCTCTTACCCATCGGCTTCATCATCATCATCATTCAAATCAAATCAGCAGGCGGATGAGCACGAGAAGCGAAGAATATATCATACTCAAAACAGGAGTTCAATTGAAACTCACAAATTTTGGAAACGTCCTTTCATTATCTCCAGAGTTTGAGATAACTTCTCACAAGGATAACACTTGTTACGTTTGAACTTGGAGCACAGATCTCTGAAGTTTTTGCGAAGTTGACAGATGAAATTCCCCAATGGTGGAAGATCGGGTGGGGCGTGAATCCATAATTTCTTCCAAATTTCACTGTCATTGAGGCAGTATGGTGGAACTGAGTGGAATCATTGAATTTCATTGACACTCCTTACCTCCAATTCATCCTCTTCCTCCACGTTGGTGATTTGATCTCTCAGCTCCTCGCAGAATTTCATTGATTTTCCCAAATTATTGATGCGCTGGATTATGTGAGATAATCCCTCAAATCGAGTAGTACAATGAGAAAAAACATATTTCCCCTCAGGATGTCGCTCAGCTTTCAATACTTCATAATTGTCCCATAAACAATGTAAGTCAATCACCAGGTATTTGGCGAATGTATTACAATCCTTGTTGAAATACTCATAGATCATCTCCTCATCAGTGCTGGATTCCCCATCATTCTCCTTATGAAGATGATTATAATAACACATTATGGTAACACTTTATATCACTGTAGGATACGAGGTTCAATTAATAGAACTGGGAGTCAGATTGAATGCGGAACGGATAGGGCAAGCGCGTTATATAGAGATCCCCCACCACAAATTAGAGGTTATGACTCATCTTGGAACATTTGAGAACCTTGGAGAATGTTCGAGAATAATCGAGAAATAACATGATATCTCCTTTGTATCACACCATGATTCATCATAGGATCATATTTCATACAAGTCCCAACAGGACTTGGAAAGTACCCTCACCACGCCCTCGAGTTGATGGGTCATCGGCCCGAATGACTCATCGATGACATCATCCGTCTAGAAAATTCCATGACGGTGGCGTCAATATCCAATTTCATATAAGTTTCGACCGGTCAATATTTCATACAAGTCCCAACAGGAATAAGCGGGACCCCCCCGCTTGATGAGTCATCGATGACGTCATCCTTCTCGAATGTACAAGTCTCAGCAGGACTTACGGGGAACTCCCACCTCGCGCATCGATGAGTTATCAGTCTGAGTGACTCACCGATGTCATTCATCTTGCAAATATTCGACCATTGTTTTCACATATTTGCATATGTTTGCATATGTTTTCAAATGTTGTCCAATGTTTGCAGAATGTTTGCAAATGTTGTCAAATGCTTGAAAATGTTTCCGAATGTTTGCAAATGTTGTCAAATGTTAGCAAAATGTTTGTAAATATTGTCAAATGTTTGCAAACTGTTTGCAAATGTTGTCAAATGTTGTCAAATGTTTGCAAATGTTTGCAAAATGTTTGCAAATGTTAAATATTTGCACATGTTTAGGACTGACGGGGAGTTCTCCCACCGTGCAAGTCGATGACTCATCGGCGACGTCATTCATCTCGAAATTTCCGCGATTGTGACAGCAATATCCAATTTTATCCATATTTCCACAGGTTTTTATAGTAATTATATTTCATACAAGCCCCACCAGGACTTACGAGGTTCCCCCACCATGCGAGTCGATGACTCATCGATGACGTCATCCGTCTCGAACCTTCCACAGCTTGTGGCGCCAATATCCGATTTCATGCAAGTTTCAACAGGTCATCATATTTCATACAAGTCCAAACAGGTCTTAGAGGGATTCCCCCCACCACGCGAGTCGATAACTCATCGATGACGTCATCCTTCTCGAACCTTCCCCGACGGTGACGCCACAATTCCAGATTCTTCCACGACGGTGGCGCCTCTGGTGGTGATTTCGCGAAGTACTATCCATAACCCGTCCAGCCTATCTACTAACCTATCTGGAAATCCCTGATAATTTTGAAGCTATTGTGGTACTGCATACGAAAATTCAATGCAATTTGACACTGATCATTCATATCAGATAGTAAATTTAAATAAATGAAGGAACCCTCGTATTTATGCCCTTCAAAATTCTGGAATTTTACTAAATTTTCAGTAAAACTGGAAATTTCATGATTCTTTTCCCCTAAATCGCATTCAGTGTCACTGTCCTAAAAATTGTTAGTCAACTGTCTAAAAAATTTAATTTTTTTCAACATTTTTTTCATTTTTTCACCATTTGTTTAAATTTTTACAGTTATTATGGGACCCAATTAAAAAAATATATATAGGGTAATACCATTTTCCATTGGAAATTTTTTGAATACAAAAAAAAATATTTTTAAAATTTTAAATTCGAATTTTTACTATGAATAGTGAGTTTTAATTTTGATTGTTTTTTTTCTCATTAAACCCACAGTGGTAGTTTTTTTAAGCGTGAATTTCATGTAAAATTGTTTCAGCTTTTTGAAAAAGAAAAATAAACGAAAAAAATTAAGAGAGTGCTGTCAATTTCACTTTTCGATATCAAAAATTCGAATTCAAAATTTTGAAAATATTTTTTTTCGTGAGAAGACCCGGTAAACCGCGATTCTAACCTCGCTTCGCTCGGTTTGATCGCGGTTTACGGGCCTTCTGACGAAAAATTGTATTCATCACACGGTCCAAAAGTATTTTCTGACCAATGTGGCTTTGTAGGCCGAGCCGAAGGCGAGGCCTATAATCACATTTGTCAGAAAATACTTTGTGGACCTTGTGATGAAAATAACTATTTCAATTCCGAAATTTTTGGATTGAAAATGGTACTACCTATAGATATTTTTTTAAATTCAGTTACACGAAAACTGGAAAAACGAAACCATGAGAAAAATGTAAAAATAGGTATTTCTCTGTTATTTACGTAGCAAAAGCTCTGAAATTTTTACAGTTTACCCATTTTAATGTGATTAACGTTCAATATTTACGAAGATATGCACATAGCAACGAACTAGAAAACGGTCAGACTTGAGCCATTAAGTTGGCAGCGTAACTCGAATTCTTATTTTTTGCATCCCACGAATTGCCAACAGTGTCTTACCATGGAGAATCACTGAAATATACTATTTTTCCCCACCGACGTGTAATNATTAACAAAAAACTATAACGAACTTTCCACATCGCTGGGAAAAAAAATAGTATGTGCTCTACGGGAGTAAAGAAAGTCATTGTACACGCGTCGTTGCCGCCCTCGCTTCGCTCGGGCGGCAAACTCGACGCGTGTAACAATGACGTTCTTTACTCCCTAGAGGCACAATATACTATATACTGGAAAGGGCACTGAGCTGCCTGAAGAGAGTCGAGAGAGAGGGTCGATTTTGTGGGCCACGTGCCTCTGTCGTACCGTCTGTTCCAAAAGTATTCTCTCACCTTGGACAACGTATAGAATTTAACATTGGCATTCAGTTCTTTTTGGTTGCATATGTCACATGGGGTATTTACAATTCTATTACGAGTAAATTGAGATGGAAAAAATACATAATGATCTACAATTCAATAGATTCTTTATTCAATTAATCTGACGGGAAATCGAAATCCTCGGAGTCAGTACCATCCTCAGTATTCAGAATTTCAAATTTCGGTATGTCCAATATAATTCCTGAAACAGAAAGTTGATATTTGAATGATATAAACTTTTATTTCAAGAGGAATTAATTCCTCAAATTCAAGAATATGCCTCAAGTTTCTGATCTCTATTTGATCATTCCAATACTGTGATGAAAAAATAGAACGTCCCAATATTTATTTATCCTTCTAGCATCAAAACAATCTTTAACACATCAATTCACTGCGCATAACTCAACCTAAGCTTCTCAACTCGCTTGTATCGTGTGTATTTTGACACGTTATGCACATGCGCACGGTCGAGAGAGTGAGAGAGGTGGCCCCCAAAATCTACCCCTCTCTGGCTCGTTTTCCGTTTATGAGTCTGGCATTGCAGTGCCCTTTCCAGTATATAGTATATTTCAGTGTACGGAATAGAGGGAAGGAGGCCAAACCATAGACATATAATACATAGACTACGGGTTCCCTATTCCTCCTGTGTATTGAAAAAAGCACGAAACGGACAGAGAGTGTTGCGTTTGTCGCCGGTTTCGTTCTCTGTCGAACGGTGCCGTAGAGGGAGATAGTCGCCATTGCATAGTGAACGTATCCCCCACTCCGTGATCGTTCTTGCTCCACTGTGAGAAATATTCGACAAAGGGTGAGTTTTCACTCGTAGCGGACAATCCGCAAATGACAGCGATTATTAATATCGGGCTAACACAAGTAAAAAACATTCATAAATAGAGTTTCATCGGTGCATGACGTGAGCATCGCCTTAGAAGATACCAGTACATAAAAAAAAAACAAGATTACAACCTAAAATAGTATCGCACATTGCCATTAAAAGAAGAAAAGAATAGCTCGCAATTAGACAAAAAGTAATCTAAGTACTCCGGCGGAGCAATCGACATAAAACCACCATTAGACTTCAAGGTGAAAACTTCTAATTTTCATCGCATCTTTTACAAAGTTGTGCAGACTCTTAATAATATTTTCATCGCCGAGGAATGTGTGCAATAGATCAATAAGAATTTTGTCGGGTTCAACATTAACATTCAATCCCCTACTTCGCTCAATCGCAGCGCCCAACCAAAATCTCCTTGGGGTAGAGTAAAATAGACAGCGCAACACAACATGAGAAAGGGATTCTACCTCCCCAAGGTTACACAACTCACATACATCCAGAGAAATAATATTGTGGAAAGATCCCTTTATTGAGAAAGTGAGTGAGCGAAAAGTCGAGAGCCTGGCTTGAATCACCGAACGGGTGTATGACCAAGGACATCTCGTCAATGAATAGAGAGCAGGCCCATCATCAATCGAACGCGGGATGTTGAGTTGAATGCTCCCCGACTTACGAGCCCTGGCTAGATCTTCGCTTTAACAATAACACACCAGTCTCTTGACCAAAGCATCTCTCTCACTCTCCCAATACTCACTATCTAAGCTGTTCCACATGTCTTCAGCCCTCAATTTTCCTCATTATCAGATTAACTTGGTAAATCCAGTTGGAAGATTCTAAAATCCTAGTCTCCTTGTCCTTATCTTTCAATGAACTCGATTTATTTTTGAATAATATAAGATGACGTAAATAACACACTTTTGGAAGACGCGAGTCCTCCATTGCGAGGATTTTAATTATCCAACCTAAAGTCAAACTAAAAATTCGTACTAACACTGGGGCCAGATCAAATTCCAATCTTAGTAAATAACTGGGTGTACATGACAGCAAATGAAAAATTCTTTTGAAATAGAATAACTGGGCAGACTCTAGAAGATCGCCATAACGAATGGCCCAAACTGGGGAGCCAGAAGTTCGAGTTGAGGAAATTATGCTGTTGAACAGTTTTAAATTACTGGACCAGGGGTCAGATCTGGTTTTAGACAAAATCTTGAAAACAGACACAGCTGCAATTCTCGCTTTTTGGATGGCGCTATTAGCAGCAGAGAGCCAAGACATGGTGTTCGCGAACTCAATGCCTAAATACGTATATGATTTGACCCTCTCAATCGCTTCCCCACCAAACCGCATACTCTGCACCTTGCTCGACTCAAATAAATAATTAGCATCGTGAAATTCATCATACTGAGAATTTCACTCCCGGTCTGTGCCATAATTTGATAATTATATTAATTCATTAACAAAAATATGTAAATACCCTTGTAGAATATGAAAAAAATTACAGACGCATAGAGCAAAGAAGTGGAGTAACTTTTTCCTACGTTTTAGAAGAAAATCATTTAAAATTAATGATTAGAATTGGGATTAATTTTAAACCAAACTATACTTGATGTGAAAAAAAAAATTTCTAAAATCGGGAAATTTTTTTGAATTTTTGAGCGCGAATTTTGCAAAACGGGGGGTTGTGATATCGGCGGGGAGGTTCTAAAGTGGGGGGTTTTGCAAAGAGAGGTTGTTCAAAATCTGGCCTGTATTTTGGGCCAACTCATTTCCCCGTCCTTTACGGAAATTCCCGACCATCGACGAGCACACACGTAGTCGTGAGCGTGTTCCATGGTGGTCAGTACACCATCGACTCTCATCAGGACCAAATCACAGAAAATTATCCGGGCGCACATCGGCGCATTTATCGGGAAGTTCATCGGTAACGTTATCGCACCTCATCGTAAATTATCCGGTCAATTATCTAAATATTCCGTATTTGTATACACCACTTCGGTAAATCGACTATTTATTCAAAATCCATCGAGTGTATTTTTCAGGGCACTAAGTTTATAAATACTGTGAAAATCAATTAAACTCATCTTGATTTATTCTCCGGCAATTCATCCTACTTCACGATCCCTCCCGACCACCCTATCATCAAAATCACACATGATTTTTAACATTGGTCCTTCGAGCCGGATAGTGGAGTGATAGTGCAGTGGACAATTATCGTGGAAAAAGATAAAGCAGTGGAAAATCATCGTGAGTGAAAAACCGACGCCGTGCGTAACAAGGCTTTTCGCGGTTCACAAAACTATATCAAGGGAAACCACATAGAGGTCGTACACTCAACCGTTCTATCGAGGCAATAAATTCCATTGCCTTTGTTTACATCGGCAACAGGGGACACTCAATACGAGGAACGGCGTGACGTCACCCCGGAGACTCAACGGTCGACTCATCGCCATTCCCCGTAGCCCTTCGGCAATCCTCGGAGTCCTCCATATCCATCCATTCGCAGTCATAGCGGGAGCGCTGCGGCTCTTCCTCACTCGGTCACTCAACATATCCAGAAGCGGCAGCCTATCGGTGGAACGTAGCGCGGTAGTCGGTAATCCTACGGTCGGTAACTCGACGATAGGTAAGACAAACTAATGTCTATCGTTACAGGGGGATCAACATCATACTGAGCTGATGTAGTAGAGGAGACGGAGGCCACCGAGGAATTCATAAAGAATTTAATCAACAAAATGATAGACAGTGTCATCCATTCGGAGGAGCCTCAATAATTGAAAAAGAGAGTTACCCCGTGACCGAGCAGTTTTGAGCTGAAGGTCAGGCTACAACTGAATCGACTGAGGAATTTGGAGAACATCATCGGGGAACTCAACACAGAGAAAATCGCTAGCCTGATCGCAGATGACATTGAGGCCCACCAACGCGTCGTGGAAACACAATGGATGAATTTCTCATCGTACCACGAGGCACTGATCAAGGGTGTCACCGAAGACGTCCTCGAACATCCCTATTTTGTGGAGGACGCCTTCCAGCAGGCTCTCAACCCATACTCAAAGGCGGTATAAGAGCTTGGGAGGATCATGGCTCAAATTCGAGCCAACGAACGAGACAAGACGTCATCAGGAACATTATCAATAAGCACTCTTCGGAGAATTGACATCCCAGAGTTCTCTGGGAAGTACGCCGAGTGGAAGGCCTTCTATAACATCTTCCTCTCGCTCGTTCACGAGAACCCGAAGATGGCGGAAATGGAGAAGATGGTGAGGCTGAAGGGCGTCCTGAAGGGCCAGGCGGAGGCACTTATAAAAAATATTGGAGTTGAGGCAGCGAATTATTCCATCGCCTGGAGGGAGTTCATCGTACGTTACGAGAATCCGAGGCTCATAATGGCATCTGATCTGAATCGGATACTCAACATGGAGCGGCTCTAGGAGAAGTCAGCTGCAGGGTTATTGGCTATCGTCAACAACACAACTGAAGCCCTGGAAGCGTTGACGTCACTGGGGGCTCCCACCGAACACGCGGACATCATCGTGGCCCACATCATGAGGAGAATTATCGACGCAGACACCACGGAGGCCTGGGAGGTGAAACTCTGGGGGCTCAACACAACCTCCGGAGCTGAAGATCTTCCTGGAGTTCCTCGAAGCTAGAGCACGAGCCTTGGAGAACGTGGAACGGGAGGAGCACAACGGAGCCCCAACGAAGCCAGCAACCCAAGCCGAAGCCGACGGTGAAGGTGCACCAGGTGTCATCAGGGAAATTATCGGGGAAATCATTAGCAACCCCATCCAGCAAATCAACGGAGCCTCCATTAGCCAAGAGGAATTGCATTGTCTGCGGCGGGCCTCATTGGATCGGGGCTAAATGCTCGAAGTTCATCTCCTGGAGGCCGCATGAAAGGAAGCAGTTACTGGAGAGCAGCGGCCTGTGGTACAACTGCATAGGCCCCTATCGAGCACATAAAGGCAAGAGTGACCGGAAGTGCAAGACGTGACGGGGACTGCGTCACACGCTCATCCACAACGCCCCGGTCACAGCGGGAAATTCAACAGTGGACTCATCAGGAGCCTCAACGTCATCAAACTCCAACATAAGCGGTTGAGTACCAAATTATTATAATAATATTTTGAGGGGAATTCAACTGCTATTTGCTGACAGGCGATAACCGGACCATCATCAAGGAACAGACATCAATTAACCAGGTACCTGTCAACAAGTCATCTGGTCCATCATCGCACCAACGGGCAGCATCACAATTAAATCATCTGCACGGACACTCATCGAGAAGAAGAGATCAACGACTTCGCACAATCAGATTGGACATCCTGAACAATCAAAAAAGTACCAGGTAGGACATCAACCTCATTTAAAACCCATGTTAGTTGGAGATCATCGTCAATCGGAGGAGTACCAAGTCAATCGACAATCAGAACTGTACCAAGTGAATCCGGTGGGAACCATCAACGTTTTGGAAGATCAACGACCTCATCAGAATGCAACTCCACTGGTAATCTTGCTGACGGCGAGGGTCTTCGCCCTCAATCGTCACGGAAATTCAAGGCCAACACGGATCCTTATCGACCAGGGCTCAGAGATAACACTAGTCTCTGAGCGCTTGGTCAATCAACTTCATCTGGAGCGGATGTGATCATCAATTTTCATCGTCGGCATCGGAGAAACCTGATCGGGGAGCACGCGTGGTGCAGTGACTCTCGCCTTACAACCGAGATACGAACCCGCTGTTCAAATCAATATTAACGCCCACCTCCTGACCAAACTGATGGCGAACATACCGCCATTCACTTGCGAATCAACGATTCCTCATCAACTACGTGAACTTCAACTGGTAGATCCTCACTTTTTAAAACCTGGGGTCATCGACATCATCATCGGAGCTGACGTCTACGGGAGAATCATCAGAGAGAGAATCATCGGGTTCAAGGAGACGAATCTGATAGCCCAGCAAACCATCTTCGGCTGGACTATTTCGGGGCCAGTCTGCGGCACTGACTGTGCTCCGAATTCATCATTGAAAGTAACAAAACAGACGGCAAACCAACAACTCTTGGAACTCCTGAAAAAAATTTGGACTCATGAGGAACTACCGGATACATCATCATCATCAGTCTTGACGAAGGCTGAAGCGGAGTGTGAACAACACTTTATCGAGACTCATCGACGAGATTCGACGGGACGCTACATTGTGCGTCTCCCGTTTAAATCATCGCCAGCCGCCTTGGAGGATACAGCATCAGCGGCCAAGGGACAGTTGCAGAAGCTCATCCGGCGACTGTCATCGGATCCGGACACTCATTCACGCTACAAGAAATTTATCGAGGAGTATGAGTCCTTGGACCACATGCAACAAGTATCATCGACGTCTGAGCCGGAACGGGCATATTATTTGCCTCATCACGCAGTGCTTAAACCAGACAGCACAACCATAAAATTGAGAGTGGTGTTCGACGCCTCGCATCGAAGCTGAATGGGGGTGTCATTGAATGACATCCTCCATCCGGGACCTAAACTGCAAATCAATAGCTCCGACGTTCTCATCTGGCTACGTCGGCATCGGTTTGTTTTCGGCACGAACATCGTGAAGATTTTTCGTCAGATCCGGGTACAACAAGACGACTGGGACTATCAACGAATTCTCTGGAAGGACGACAACGGCCAACCCATCGAGTATCAACTGACAACAGTCAACTATGGTACCAGCTGTGCACCCTGGCTATCGCTACGTGTGTTGAAGCAGCTGGCCATCGACGAAGGTCATCGATTTCTACTGGCCTTACCGACATTCATCAAGGGACTTTATATCGACGACATATACGGAGGTGCAGAAACGGAGCATCAACTGGAGGAGATCATCAAACAGCTAATCAACCTCTGCATGGCGGGCGGCATGCCCCTGCAGAAATGGTGCAACAATGTGCCACACATTTTGGAACGACTCGGGCTTTCATCGGAATCAGCTCCAACCATCGAATTTGAGGAATCAACGGTGGGGTCCGTACGGTTTGAGACCGTCGTATGCAACTTTGGCTCCGTACGCTCCCATGCAATGTTCACTCGGCGTTCGGTTTCGTATGATGGTTTGACGCGTCTTAACCTCACACTCTGACATTCCCCTGGGACTGTGATTATTTATACATTACTCTTACATCTTTATCCGAAAATCTACTCATTAATTCATTCAATAATAAGGCGTAAATCAGCAAATGGAAAAGTTGTGAAGAAGGCAACAAAAAACAAACAAAATGCAGTAAAAAACCCGAGAAATATCAGAGTGCCCCAGCGAAGGGTGATGTTGGAATATGTGAAGAAACATCCTCAGTTGATAGATGTTCGTAATGTTATGTGAATAATTACAGTAATTTTTACGTAAATAATCAGTCCCAGGGGAATGTCAAAGTGTGAGGTTAAGTCGCGTCAAAGCGTTATACGAAACCGAGCGCCGAGTGAAAATCGCATGGGAGCGTACGGAGCCAAAGTCGCATACGATGGTCTCAACCCATACGGACCCCACCGCACACGGAGCGCCTCCGTTCACGATGGGCTTTCATACGACTGTGCAATCCTGGATCGAGAATAGGCTCCCTGGATTAACGGAGATCCATCCCGTTGGAAGGACCTCGTGCAGAACAGGGTTCTTAAAATAAGAGTTACTCTGCCTTCCCCTTATGGGAATGAGATATATGCAGCACTTATATCTAGCATATATTTGGCATACCACATTTTCGATCGACAATATATCTGAGATATAATGCAGATATATGTTAAATATTTTACATCGAAATAAATATGCCTATTTATAACTAGGATATATCTGGCATATGACATTTTTGGCCGAAATATAAGTGAAATATACTGAGATATATATCCGGATACATGTTCTTTCCATCAGGGTCTGCCAATTGGAGACATATCAATGGCAAGGAGAATTCGGCAGACTCCGCATCAAGGGGTCTATCACCGAAGCAACTGGCGGAGCATCATCTCTGGTGGACAGGACACTCATGGCTTGTCCTGCCACCGGAGCAATGGCTAGCCTCATCAATGGATCTATCATCGACAGCGGAGATATCATCAGAAGCGGCTCGAGAAGTGAGAGCGCCAATCAACAGCTCGCATCCAATGCAAATCGCCGAGGAGGATGCACTGCTCATCAAATATTCATCATTGAAGAAGCTATTGCGGATCACAGCCTGGATCCATCGAGCCGCAAGACGCTTACAACGGCAGCCGCCGCCGGAATCTCTCCAATTAGGACCACGAGAGCTCGAAGAGGCAAGACTGTACTGGGTGAGGCACACTCAACAGCTCTACTTCGAGGCGGAAATCAACACTACGGGCAGGCAACTCACTGGCAGCAAATCATCGAATGGCGTCGCTGACGCCATATCTGGAGGACGGCGTCATGCGCCTGGGCGGACGTCTACGAAAATCAACGTTGGATCCGGAGGAGAAAAATGCAATTATTCTCCCATGTCACTCATCGCTATCAACGCTCATCATCGCAGACGCTCATCAACGGAGTTTCCATGGGGGAACTCAACTAACATTGGCACACATCCGAAAGAGGTACTAGATCATCGGTGGGCGACCTCCAGTACGCTCGCACATTATAAAGTGCGTTATCTGTGCACGTCATCGAGCATTGAGGGCTCAACAACTGATGGGACAACTGCCGGCGCGACGAGTGACACCATCAAGAGTTTTCCTCCACTCAGGAGTGAACTTTGCTGGCCCAATCAACGTTCTGAGATGGAGAGTATCAGGGACAAGCAAAACAATGTACAAGGCGTAAATCTGTCTGTTTGTTTGCGTCGCCACATGAGCAACTCATCGGGAAATGGTAACGGATCTGACAGCGGAGGGCTTCATCGCGGCTTATAAACGCTTCACTTCAAGACGGGGTATCTGTACGACCCTGACCAGTGACAGGGAACTCAACTTCATCGAGGCAGAGAGAGAACTTAGAAATCTCTTCGACCAGGCATCCAGCGAATCGGCTGTCATCAGGGATCGCCTAGCATCAGACGTGCCACAGTGGATATTCAACCCCCCTCACTCGCCACATATGGGAGGCAAGTGGGAGGCCGGTGTTAAGTCAACAAAACATCATCTCAGGAGGATCATCGGGACCTCGACCTTGACGTACGACAAATTGACGACTCTTCTGACTCAAGTCGAGGCCATACTCAACTCTCGGCCACTCTGCCCACTCACCAACGACCCGCAAGACAGATCAGCTCTGACACCGGGGCATTTCATCATGGGGAGCCGCTCACGATGGCTCCTAAACCATCACTCCAGCAAATCACCACGAACAGACTCAACAGGTGGCAAATTATCACCCACAGGATCCAAAACTTCTGGGAGCATTGGGCACGAGAGTGCATTCATCGATATCAGCAAATCTACCGGTGGAGACAGCCAACGAACGAAATTAATATTGGTTCGTTGGTTCTCATCACGGACGAACGGGAACCGTCAGTTAATTGGCCCTTCGTCCGAATCATCGAAATTCATCCAGGACCGGACAACCTGACAACAGTTGTCACACTGAGGAAAGGGCATCAGGAAATTCAAAAGGCAATTCACAGACTAGTTCCATTGCCCTTCAATGCAGACCTACTGGAGGATCAACAGTGAGGACCATCAACTATACTTCGTCACCAGGAGGTGACGCAGGGCGGGCGGGATGTTCAAAATCTGGCTTGTATTTTGGGCGAACTCGTTCTTCCGTTATTTACGGTAATTCCAGACCATCGACGAGCACGCACGTAGCCGTGAGCGTTTTCCACGGTGCTCAGTACACCATCGACTCTCATCAGGACCGAATCACTGAAAATTATCCGGGCGCACATCAGCGCATTTATCGGGAAGTTCATCGGTAAAGTTATCGAACCTCATCGTAAATTATCCGGTCAATTATCTAAATATTCCGTGTTTGTACAGTCCACTTCGGTAAATCGACTATTGATTCGAAATCCATCGAGTGTATGTTTCAGTGCACTATGTTTTTAAATACAGTGAAAATCAACGAAACTCATCTTGATTCATTTTCCGGCAATTCATCCCACTTCACTTTCCCTCCCGACCATCCTATCAACAAAATCACACAAGATTTTTAACAGGGGTGTTTTATGAAAGGGGGGGTTACCGTTGAGGTTATCCAAAAATATCTCCGAAACTAAGGGAGATAGCGAATTTTTACGAAAATTTGGGGGGCGGGGGTGTGTGTTGAGAATTTGCAATCGAAAAAATTGAGTCGGTCTTTTTTTCAAAAATATCTCCTACACTACGAGAGATAGCGATTTTCTACGAAAATTTGGAGGCGGGGGGGGGGGGGGGGGGCCTTAGAATTCACAACCATAAAAATTGAGTCGGTCATTTTTTCAAAAATATCTCCGAAACGTAGGGGAGATCGCGGCAAAGTGGAACGGTGGGGCAAAGTGGAACGGCGAGGTAAAGTGGAACGCGGGGCAAAGTGGAACGGTAGCAAATTTTCTTTTTGACGCGTCAAAGACGCTTAAGGGTCAAACAGGGAAGTAATCCGAAGGACCTACAGTTGTTGAGGATCAAATAATAAAAATCACTACGACTTGTAACCATATTTCGAGTAAGAAGTCTTGAATTAAGAACCGTTGGGTTCTTGAGGGTGTACCAAGATAAAACATGGGAATCTCCAGTTGATAACAATATTGGAGCGAGTTTTAGTAACACAAAAACAAATGTTTTTGTAAAAAAACTGGGTCAAGAAAAAGTTTTGTTTGATTCCTACTGGGAAATCGAAGTTTTTGAAAGATACATAGAAATAAAAAAGGAAGCCAAGTTAGCAATTTTAAATAAATGGTGATAGTGCATATTCAGGTTTCTATAAGAAAAATAGTTCGATTTCCCAGTAGGAATCAAACAAAACTTTTTCTTGGCCCAGTTTTTTTTAGAAAAACATTTGTTTTTGTGTTTTTAGGCAGATTTCATTATTTTTTTCAAAATAAGCAAGGACTGTTTTTACATCCGGTGAAATTTGTTCTTTTCAATTCAATTTAACTGATTCATTTTTCATCAGATAGAACATTTTTTGAATCAACAATTGAAGGGAAATAAACAGTTCTACTCCAGATTTATTCTCTCCACCGAATTTCAAATTTTAATCATGTATTAACAATTTTCTGACTTGATTTGCTTCCTCATTTAATTTTTGCTCTGATGATTCCTATATGTATTGTATTTTGTGGAGAGATGAACTGATTACCTTATAGGAATAGTCGACCAAAATGTTCACACAGAATTCTTTTTGAAAACATCGGTTTTTGTTTTCTTTTTTTTTTTAATATTAGGGAAACATTGGGTGGAATGGACTCCTCTGACTTCTTATTTCAATATTTATAACCAAGGAACAAATTTATCGATTGAGCTCAGTCTAAGCTTATTACAAAGGGGCTGACTGTACATTAATTTTAAAAAAAATCTATTTCATCAGCACTTCAATAAGACATCAATATTTTGGAAAGGGTTCAAAGCGTCCATTTAATCCCACTGTCTCCTAATTTTTCCTAAATGANGATTGAGCTCAGTCTAAGCTTATTACAAAGGGGCTGACTGTACATTAATTTTAAAAAAAATCTATTTCATCAGCACTTCAATAAGACATCAATATTTTGGAAAGGGTTCAAAGCGTCCATTTAATCCCACTGTCTCCTAATTTTTCCTAAATGATCACAAAATTGTTCGCATTTCACTGTCACTTAATTTAGTGAATTTTTTTTCACGGAATGAAAACATTTTCTGTTACACTCGGAGAAAAATAAATTTTTCTTTTTAGAATTTAACTATTCACGGACATTTAATATTATTTTAAATTATTTATTTATTTAAACTGTCACCTAGGGGTGGACTCCCTATGACAGGAGTGGTTCATACACGGGTAATAATACGAAAAAAAAGAGAATTACATAAAGTAAAACAAAAGCGTTTATACATAGGTGGGCTGAGCGACTAGAGGGGCTCTGTTAACAATATTAGAATAATAGCACAAAAAATAAAAGAAAAATAAAAATAAATAAAATAAAAACAAGTGCGGTGCAACAGAGGTTGGATATAAAGATATAGGAATTAATTCTACTTGGCCAAAGTTAATTACAAATCATCGCTAAAATTAGGTAAAGAGTCTTGTGCGTTGTTGCCATTCTTATCATTTAGAATCAGAAATTTAGTAATCAGCTGATCGAGCTTAAAGTACATGTTCTCTAGACTTAACAAAAAGGATTCTCTTAAGGAGAGAGTGCTGGATAGAAAGTAAAAGAGAGTTCTGGTATGAGCCTTGTCCGGAGAGTCTAAAAAAGACAAATAATCCTTTGAAGAGACACCACGCAGATAGGGAAAGATATACTTTAGACGCAGGGCATCATAAAAAGGGCAAAACTGTAACACGTGTAGAATCGACTCGCGGGCATCTGAGGTACAACAGCGGCATACCTCGAAGGGTAATAGTTTATACACATTCCCCGCAATGACAAATTTGCAGTTGTACGGGCTAGCTAATCTCAACTGTGCTTTAACTCTCAGCATAGAAATAGGACATCTGCGGGTTAAATATGAATTAGCAAAAGCATTGACGCCTCTCTCAATTGGGATCTTATGCGAGAGCATAGACCATTCTACCAAATCCCGCTCAACCAGCACCCTCTTATAGCGGTCCAGCATTTTCTCTGTATCTCTTATCCAGATATCAACATTATAATTTCCCCAGAGTTCTATACAGTCGACAAGAGTTAAAAATTCCTTAATTCTAAAAGTCCAATTAAATTTGCGGAGCTTATCAGGATCTTTGAATGGATTTGGATTAAAAGAATACTTCATTAGCTGCAAATAACAAATTTTAGGAAGTCTTTCATCTGACATTTTCAGAATTTTTATTATATAATTAATTGTGTCTTTCATAACTGCATGCTCAACCCTAACCAAGCCCAGTTCAAGCCTTAACGCGCAATTGGGAGCACAATTAGGCAGATACAGTAATCTTTTAAAAAAAAAGCAGTTTGTACGGTTTCAATTAAATCAAAATAGTCAAGGGACCAAACTGGGCTGGCATACAGGAGGGTAGGCCTGGAGATAGACTCGAATAACTTGGACATAGAGTGCCACGAGTCGCATCTGGAGCTTGTAAGAAGACTAATGATCGTGCCATTTGCTTGCTTGGCTTTCCGAACTGCTTCACGTATCGCTATAGACCCCAGAGACGAAGAACTGAATAAAACTCCAAGATACATATAAGAGGAGACAATCTCCAAGCCTTCTGAGTCATAAGTGAATTTTATCGAGGGACTCAGGCAACCACCCTCCCTGAACACCATGATCTTTGTCTTATCTGAGTTAACTGTCAACTCATTTTCCAAACAGTAGGAATGCAAAGCAACTAGGATTTTTTGTAAAATAAATTCACTCTCAGTTAGACTGACTAAGTCATCTGCGTAGAGCAGGAGAAGTACATCATCCCTACCATTGATATTGACCCCCTTAAATCCAAGATTTCTCAAGTATTTCTCCATGTCCGAGATGTACAGGATAAATAACATCGGGCTCAATGACTCACCCTGGAGAACCCCCTGAGAGACTGGAACCTCTTCGGACAGTAAACCACCCGCTTTAACTCTGATGGAGGCACAGTCATACAGAGACTTCAGAATCTTGACAATTTTAGGGGTCAAGCGCAGTTTCAGCAGTTTAGATCAGAGTTTAAGATGAGGCACAGAGTCGAACGCGCGACGGAAGTCAACGAAGACGCTATAAATTTTTCTACTACCTAATCTCAATTGCATTTGTATTGCACTACTCAAGACAAAAATCTGGTCCAAACATCCTCTACCAGACCTGAACCCCGCTTGACTCTCATCCAAGATCCTCTCTTTATCTGCCCATTTCTGTATTCTGTCTCTTAAAATCTTAGTGAATAATTTAGTGATACAATTGCACAAGGCAATACCTCTATAGTTTAGAGGATCGTGTTTATCCCCTTTTTTATACAGCATTGACAAGGTCGCAGACCCCCAAGAACTAGGCACTTTCTCAGCATCCATAATTTTATTGAAAAGTGTCTCAAGATAAAGAAGCCAGTTAGAAGGCAAAAATTTCAGAAATTCGTTAGCAATCTCATCTGACAAATGAGGGATAAAATTAACTGAATATCTATATTTCTATTAATTTACATGATAGATCGTCGTAAGACGCTTGAAATGCCTTTTACTTGAATCTAGGGTTATGAGTAAGGCCAGGCAACTTTTGTACACGTGCAAAGGGAGTGACTCTAATGCAGGAAAAAGGGGAGAAGCTAGTCGTGTCGAGGGAATGCAACTAAATATAAGAAGAATGACTAAATGGGGAAGAAACAAAAGAGTGTAGGCTCACCGTTGGGGGGTATGGAGGGTAATATTGTGGGGACAATAGGGAAAATGAGGGGGGTAACTCGTACTCATGACTTCCTGTTGTGGCCTGAACGTCCAAGAATTCGGGGCCTTCAGCAACTCCTACGACTGAGCCTCCGTTCCTCCTTCCAGACTCCAAGGGCACAGTATTTAGAGCCGGGATGAGCTCAGGCACCAAAATCCTCTTCACTCCATCACAAAATCCAATATACGGAATTTCGGGGTATATACACTATTTCTTCAACTCTTGGGGTACACGTGGCAATGTCCAGGACAGCGGTTGCACGAGTGACGGTCTTTCCTTTTCCTCCGCGATTCGTGGGGGTTCGTCAGGTGTCGAAGTCCTTCGGGTTTTAATTCGGGAGGAATCGCAGCCAATCAGCACGGGTGAGTGGTGGTCGGAGGGTTATCTCCCGTAGTCAGGAGATCCATTTTTCTAGGGGTGGTATCAATGGGTAGGGATGTCTTCTTGATGTCCAGTGGCGGGAGTAGAGGGGCGATGAGGGGAAAATCGAGGGAAGGGGTATCCAATGGTGGCGGGATTTTATTATTTAGGGGGCAGTGTATAGTTGGGCAAAGTATGAAATAAAAACAAATAAAAATAAAAGAATCGCCTCGTCACAGCTGTCCCGGGGGTAGGGAATGCATTCCTTGTTGCTAATTGGCGCATCCAATAAAACATCAGTGAAAATGGGAAAAGAGATAACAGAAAATACTTTTGGGGGAGTGATTTGTTGATAAAATTGGTACCATTCATCCAGAGAAATAGCTGATACTGAAGAGGAGAAAGGTCTGAATTTATTGAGAGTTACTGAAGACTGGTGAATATTCGCCAAAATGTCCCTAACCGAATCAATATAAAGCTTTTTCTTAAGTTTGAGCAAGTTTACATATCTTTTCTTCAGATCCAGATAACTCACCCCAAATTCACCCTTGAATCCTGACTGCTTGAAGACAGCCAGTTCCCTCACCATCTCTCCCCTCACACCCTTACATTTGTCATCATACCATACCTTATTTGGAAGGTGAGAGCAGGAGATCCGGGGACCACCTGTCCTCTTGAGCATATTGACTTCCTTAGCAGAATCCACTATCGGATTCAGAGCAGAATCAGTTCATCAATTAAAAAACCGGGAGGATCATTTTCCAAATAAGGTTCACTTGATATCCCTTTTCCGTATTGATGTTAGGGTTTTTGTAGATCTCCAAGCCTTCTCGGTATTTCCTTCCGAAATATCCTTGAGACTTGGCCAACATTCTGGCTTGATCTTACTCGATATTATGTCCAGTGTCCATCCAATGTTCAACAAGTGCAGACTATTGTAAGTGACCGTATTTGGAACCCCGTTGGTGTTCCTTGATCCGTATACGGATCTTCCTCCCAGTTTCACCAATGTACACTTTTCCGCATGAGCAGTCCATCTCGTATACTCCTGGTATACTCAGAGGCGGTCGGGATCTTTCGCACTCGGTAGCATCTCTTCAATCTCCCCCTAGTGACAATATTATTAGGAAGGAACCTCTTGCACTGCGTAGGCTAAAGGAGAATAATCATCTCGTTATTCTTCCGGCAGACAAAGGCAATGCCAGGGTGGTGATGGATAAGGGCGACTACTCCGGAAAGCACTGTGCGATGTTGGGTGACTCGAGAGTTTACACAAAGCTCAGGAAAGATCCTATTCGTACTATTGAGCGTCAAAGTACTGATCTCCTAAAGATGGCTGGTCTCTCAGCTGATCTGACAAAATTCCTCACTCCCAAAGAATCTTTTCCTCCTAGACTCTATGGACTTCCCAAAATCCATAAAGCGTCTGTTCCTCTGCGGCCCATTGTCAGCAACACTGGAGCACAAACTTACTAACTGGCCAAGTTTCTTACGAAACCACTCCAAAAGTTGACTGGCCTGAATGGTTGATAAATACAGAACTCGCTAGATTTCGTCAACAAACTGAAGAATCTCAGGACTTCTCCAGATGACATCCTAGTGAGTTTTGATGCAGAATCACTCTGCACCAACGTCCCAATCCCGGAAACCTTGGTAATAATCAAGGAGTCTAACAACATCTCTCCCCAATTCCTCCCCTTGTTTGAGCACTGCTTGACCTCCCTATACTTCCAGTTCGAAGGAGAGTTGTATGAGAAAAAATCGGGAGCAGCAATGTGTTCCCCCATCTCCCCGATCATTGCAAATATTTTCATGGAACACTTTGAGAACGAAGTTTTGAAGTCAGCAGCGCAGAAACCTAATATGTGGTTCAGGTATGTGGACGCTACCTTTGTCATCTGGCCACATGGGAGGTCTGGTCTAAACCAATTCCTGGAGTTCTTGAATGCTCAGCACCCGAGCATCAAGTTCACCATGGGAATTGAACAGAACGGATGCCTCCCATTTCTGGATGTCTTGGTTCTTCGCAATAAGGATGTCACTCTGGCTCATCAAGTATATCGCAAGCCGACCCACACAGACAGGTACCTTAATGCTACCTCCCATCACCACCCCTCCCAGAAGAACTCGGTCATTAGCTCCCTAATGTACAGAGCTCTTACGATCTCCCAACCCTCCAACGTCAACAGCGAAATTGAACATCTAGGAACAGCTCTGACCAAGAATAGATATAACCTCCAACCAATTCAAAAGGTCAAGGGAAAGCTACAGAGCAAGCTCTCATCTCCTCAAGAGGAGATTAATCCTGAAGAAAATCAGGAGAAAATTAAAGTGGTCCTCATCCCCTACCTGGGAGGCACCACTGAACGCATCAGCAGAGTACTCGGCAAACACAACATCCGAACAATCTTCCAACCCCCAAAGAAGATTGAACAGACGCTGCCGAGTGCGAAAGATCCCAGACCGCCTCTGAGTACACCTGGAGTGTACGAGATCCCCTGCTCATGCAAAAAAGTGTACATTGGTGAAACTGGGATGAAGATCCGTATACGGATCAAGGAACACCAACGGTATTCCAAATACGGTCACTTACAACAGTCTGCCCTTCTTGCTGAACATTGCGATGGACGCTGGACATAGTATCGAGTACGATCAAGCCAGAATGTTGGCCAAGTCTCCAGGATATTTCGAAAGGAAATACCGAGAAGGCTTGGAGATCTACAAAAACCCTAACAACATCGACAGGGATAGGGGATATCAAGTGAACCCTATTTGGAAAACCATCCCCCTGGTTTTTTAATTGATCAATTGATCAATTAAAACATGATTGGCTGACCCCCCTCTCTTCCCCTACCCCACCAGCGCAGGGGAAGATATAAAAGGACTACCCTCAGACATCAGAGCTCAGAATCGGAGCTCACAGCACTGGAGACGTAGACTGCAATGTTTGCGAAACGTCGGCGCACTGCTGAAACCAAACGCGGCATCCATCCGGAAGCCAATAATGTCATTAATCATGACCGCGAAAGCCTTCAAACTTAAATCCAAATAATGTTGCATATTATCTGGAGTCTTTTCTTGTGACGGAAGTCATTCGGTTTGGAAAAATAATTGAAATCCCCCAAAAACAAAAACAAAATTTCTATTGAAAAAAAGGGCCAGGTGCGCCTTTGCATGCATTGCATTTTTTCAAAAAAAAATTGTATTGTTTCTCAGAAAAAAAAATTGAAAAAATGCCGAGTAACCATTTCACTGCGTTGTGGTGGAAAAATGCCTGAGTATTTATTTATGGATAATTGTTTCTGGGAAATTGAAAAAAGTGTAGAAATAAAAAAGAGCGCCAAGTTCATGAAGTTGTACTTGTGATTTTGAAAAATCACAGAACTTTTCATAACATCTAGAAACAATTTCAGCTTTTTTCTACAGTCGGCTTGTATTGTTACAAATTTCATAAGTTTGAACTCATCAATGCCAACTCAATATTGTTTATTCCTGAGTAGTATGGGAACTACTATGGCGCCCCCCACCTAAAGTCGATATGGCCCCACCGCCACACCTGTCAGAGTAGCACGGCTCCGACGTGTGCGAGCGGTGGGGTACAGCGTGGCTGCGGGTGCGTCACCCGGGCGTGTATCCCAACCCCGAGCGGTTTCGGGAGAACCGCTGGTCCCTCGGCTACGAAATGAAAATTTGGGGTCAAAAATTTTACCCCCCACCTCCGCTTGTAAGTATAGGACCCCACCACAATACCGATCGGAATAGCGCGGCTCCGACGTGTGTACGCGGTGAGGGTACAGCGTATACTGAGGACGAGTACCCCAACCCCGAGCGGTTTTGGGGGAACCACTGGTCCCTCGGCCGCGATACTAAAATTTGGGGGTCAAAAATATTGGGCCCCTCCATCACTAATATATTTAGGGACCCACCATCGCACCGATCGGAATAACGCGGCTCTGACGTGTGTGAGCGGAGGGGTAAAAGGTGTACTGCGGACGCGTATCCCAATCCCGAGTGGTTTTGGGGGAACCGTTGGCCCCCAGGCCTCAATATTTGGGAAAAATTTGGGGGGTCAAAATTTTTCGAACTAAAAGAGCATACCGGTGCTCCGATAAAATCCGCGAAAACCGTAAACATATTAAAAGAATACTTTACCTGTCACTGCACTCTCCTCACAGGGCTCTGAAAAATCCGAAANCAATCTCGAGTGGTTTTGGGGGGCCGTTGACCCTCAGGCCACAATATATAGCAAAAATTCGGGGGACAAAATTTTTCGAACTGAAAGAGCATACCGGTGCTCCGATAAAATCCGCGAAAACCGTAAACATATTAAAAGAATACTTTACCCGTCACTGCACTCTCCTCACAGGGCTCTGAAAAATCCGAAAATCGCCATTGATAACCTTATGCATTAAATCTAACTGTCACTAAACCACTGGCACTGTGGGTCCATAGGCACTGGAAAGAAACGTCAACACTACCACTCCCTGTTCAATAGTTCTTCTATGTCCCTGTCCTCATCGGACTCCCCGAACAGCGACACCTGGGCCAACTCCTCGTCCTCGGCGTCCCAATCGTCGCGCTCGCGACGCTCCTCTTCCAACCAGCTAACCAGGTGATCCTGGGTGTAATCGGCTGGCTCGATAAGCATGGGGAATGGTCTATCCCTCTGCCACGATCTCAGCTGTAGTGGTCCACTGAAACCCCGGTGCCGAGTATCATTCTCCAGATGCTCAGCTGAGAGAATGAGAGGTTGCTCTACCCGGAGAGTCCACCGGCGGTCCGGGAATCGGGGGTCCAGCCCGTCATACCCGTCCCGCAACTCGTACGGGTCCGGGTCTGCCTCGATGGCGTTGGGGTCTCTGTTGAACCCCCTGATCAGGGTGGACCAATCATGGTCATCAGTGACCGAGCATGATGACGACGTGTCCGAGGAGGGTGTGGCGGGGCGCAATGGTTTTGGGATGTACCCGCTGGTGGATGGTGTCGGCTCGTCCTGGGGGGTGACGGTGCTAGTGGGGGTACAAAGTTTTTCCCAGTTCCACGCATGATTACGCGCACACGTCACNCAGTGACCGAGCATGATGACGACGTGTCCGAGGAGGGTGTGGCGGGGCGCAATGGTTTTGGGATGTACCCGCTGGTGGATGGTGTCGGCTCGTCCTGGGGGGTGACGGTGCTAGTGGGGGTACAAAGTTTTTCCCAGTTCCACGCATGATTACGCGCACACGTCACCAAAAAAATACCCACTCTATCACACACACACACACACACACACACACACACACACACACACACACATATACAATAATCCAAATGTTTGACGATAATTGAGATCTTGTCACGGCCGCGCTTCACTGAAGACTGAAAAAAATGATTATATGGTTTGGGGAGACAGCCGTTGAGTTGGTTACTCACCCTGGAACAATGTGCTGACCATGCAGTTTTGCACGTGCACTCTGTGACATCTTTTCCACCGTAACCCGCACTAGCTCTCGAAGGTCAGACCAGCCGTCTCCACATGTGCTTACCTTGCAAATCTGACATCTGCAGAGACGAGTTGATACCATTCTCTTTCTTATAAGAATATTCTCATCATTTAATTTTAACGACTTTATTTCTCATCAAGTCGATGATTAGCAATCGCGTAAAAATGTAAATAGTTATTTCCCATGGTTGATATATCTAAATACACAGAACAAATTATTACAGTCTAAAAATAAAATCATATANATCGCGTAAAAAATGTAAATAGTTATTTCCCATGGTTGATATATCTAAATACACAGAACAAATTATTACAGTCTAAAAATAAAATCATATACATTATAATTGGTAATGATTGTGACACGGAGAGAGCTTGGGTATTTTTCGAGGCCTGCCGCGCCTCCTTTTCGCTGCATCCTCAGGTGTCACCGGCCACACCCTCTTCAAAGGCGGTGGTGAGAATGTACGCTCCCTCTCTAGCTCCTCTTCCAGACCGCTGATGCATGACGCACACTTTTCCCTTGGTGCACACCGANAATGGAAATTGCGAAAGAGCATTATTCATATTATTTGATTATTTGTCAATAGTTTCCCACCAAGTATTCAAGAAAATATGAAAGGTTTACTCATATAATCACGATTCGAAACTTAATTGACTTTTTCACGTGTATAACGTCATAACAAATTCCAAATCGTTGCGGAAGCTAAAAATATGGTTCTAAAAATCGGAAAAAAATCATACAGTCATTTGAACTAATGAGCTTTCGTTTCCGTAAACTTGCAAATTGAAATTCGGAAAAAATGTTTTCTGGGCCTGCCTAATGTACATCTGAACACCCTAGGATCAGGGGGTGTTTCTGAGCAGAAAAGTCCTCTTGCACTTATTGATCAGACTCACCCCTAAAAAGTTATTGACAGTTAAGGGTGGGCCAATGGGGAGTGATTGCTAAGCGGGCGCACATCCATGTGATATGCAGCATATGTANAATAAACGTACAATCATGAATCACTTTCACGGATTTCTCTCCAAACTTTGAACCTTACCATTTCCGATGGCTAACCGATGATCCTCGATCTCATCTACCGCTTCACGTATGACGTCACCGTCATAATACTCGATTTCATACGCTTCTCCGGTATTACCGCACGGCCCGTTATCATGCGCGACGGTATTCAGCCTTCTTTGTCCAATTTCACTGTAGCTATGGAGCATGAACGCACAGCCACGCGGGTATTGGAAATTTTTGCCAATCACACGCATTTTTCAAGGGTGGTATGGGAACAATTACTCTATATTGTCCCTTATATCACGTTTTAACTCCCGAATCAAAGCCTTTAAACCTGCCTTTCGTATCGAATAGAGTTCCGTCACACGTAATATGTGTTTACGACCGCTGCNCCCTAATTGCGACTAAGGGATGAAATTTGTGTCAACGTGTTGAGCATTTAGTACTCNTCGAATAGAGTTCCGTCACACGTAATATGTGTTTACGACCGCTGCTAAGGGCTCTTTCAAGTTCCTCCACTACCACTTCAATAGGTGCCTCCTCGTTATTAAAGCGAAAATTCCACTTTTTTGTCGTTGAGTCAACCTCACATTGCTCAACAACACACCTTCCTCTTCTTCGTAGCCTCAAAGATCTTCGTGTTGTCCCCAATCCATCAAAAAAAAATGTGACAGGCAGAGAACAGTATACCACCGAAACTGATGAACGTCTAAATGGCCCACATACGCGAAGACGTCTCTTAGTATCACGAGTTCCTCAAATTTGAGATGTCAGCANAAAGTGCGAAGAGATGGAAAAAAAAAATTTTCAATTCAAAAATTCATTCCTCCCACCCTAACTGAGACTAAGGGATGAAATTGGTGCCAACGTATTGAGAATTTAATACTNCATCACCCACGACAAATGTAATGAAGACGCTGAGAGGACGCATGGGAGGTTTGGATAGTGAATATACTACAGGCAAAAACATTTTTCTTCATATATGTATATACATATATATATACAGGGTGTTTCAGAAGTACANAGACTAAGGGATGAAATTGGTGCCAACGTGTTGAGAATTTAATACTCTATAAGTGACACAAATTTTATCCCTTAGGGCCAGTTAGGGAGGGAGGAGTGAATTTTTACAAGTGCGAAGAGATGGAAAAAAAAATTCAATTCAAAAATTCATTTCTTTCACCCTAACTGCGACTAAGGGATGAAATTTATGTCAACGTGTTGAGGATTTGATACACAATGAGTGAAAAAAATTTCATCCCTCAGCACCTGATAGGGAGGGAGAAGTGAATTTTTGAAACAGCGAAGAGATTGAAAAAAAATTTTTTTTTCAAATGAATTCTCCAAAGTGCGGAGATTGAAAAAAAAATTTTTTTTTTTTCAATTCAAAAATTCGTTCCTCCGACCCTAACTGCGACTAAGAGATGAAATTTGTGCCAGGGTGTTGAGCATTTAATACACAATGAGTGACACAAATTTCATCCCTTAGCGCCTGTTAGGGAGGGAGAAGTGAATTTTTGAAAGAGCGAATAGATTGAAAAAAATTTTTTTTTTCAAATGAATTCTCCAAAGTGCGGAGATTGGAAAAAATTTTTTTTTCTCAATTCAAAAATTCATTCCTCCGACCCTAACTGCGACTAAGGGATGAAATGTGCGCCAACGTGTTGAGCATTTAATACTCAATGAGTGACACAAATTTCATCCCTTAGCG
>NW_021680580.1:237523-237921 GCF_001412515.2 Diachasma alloeum
GAAAAAAAAATTTTTTTTGTCAATTCAAAAATTCATTCCTCCGACCCTAAGTGCGACTAAGGGATGAAATTTGTGCCAACGTGTTGAGCTTTTTATACTCAATACGTGATACAAATTTCATCCCTTAGCACCTGTTAGGGAGGGAGGAGTGAATTTTTGAAAGTGTGAAGAAACTGAAAAAAAAAATTTTTTCCAAATGAATTCTCCAAAGTGCGGAGATTTGAAAAAAAAATTTTTTTTTCCAATTCAAAAATTCATTCCTCCGACCCTAACTGCGACTAAGGGCTGAAATTTGTGCAACCGTGTTGAGCATTTAATACTCAATACGTGACACAAATTTCATCCCTTAGCACCTGTTAGGGAGGGAGGAGTGAATTTTTGAAAGAGCGAAGAGATTG
>NW_021680580.1:237935-238079 GCF_001412515.2 Diachasma alloeum
AATTTTTGAAAGAGCGAAGAGATTGAAAAACATTTTTTTTTTCAATTGAATTCTCCAAAGTGCGGAGATTGAAAAAAATTTTTTTTTTTCAATTCAAAAATTCATTCTTCCGATCCTAACTGCGACTAAGCGATGAAATGTGTG
>NW_021680580.1:246315-259082 GCF_001412515.2 Diachasma alloeum
TTGAGCATTTAATACTCAATACGTGACACAAATTTTATCCCTTAGCACCTGTTAGGGAGGGAGGAGTGAATTTTTGAAAGAGCGAAGAGATTGAAAAAAAAATTTTTTCAAATGAATTCTCCAAAGTGCGGAGATTGAAAAAAAAAATTATTTCAATTCAAAAATTCATTCCGCCGACCCTAACTGCGACTAAGGGATGAAATTTATGCCAACGTATTGAGCATTTAATACTCATTACGTGACACAAATTTCATCCCTTAGCACCTGTTAGGGAGGGAGGAGTCAATTTTTGAAAGCGCGTGGTCGCCCTCCAGTGAACTCCGGTGACGAGTGGCGCGGGGAAAGCGCGTCTCGTTTGAAAATTCATCCCACCCCCCCTAATTATAGCTAAGGAATGAAACTTGTGTCACCTATTGAGTATTAAATGCTCAATTCAATGACACGAGTTTCATTCCTTTGCGCCTTTTGGGGACGGAGGAGTGACTTTTTGAATGCACGTCGTCGCCCTCCAGGGCATTTAATATTCAATAATTTCCTGTCAAATCGATTACCTGTAAAGAAAGAAAATAAATAAGCCTTTTGCAGAGATTATTGGTGTTTTTTTCAAATTTTATCCTCTTTCTTTTACCCACACCCTCTTTTGCTCATATACAAGGCGTCGTCAATTGTTTGATCTCTTTTTTTCCCCCTCCGCCGTTCATGACAACATCAACTGACGATCGTGTATTGTTTTTGAGGGAAGCCCAATTTCCATTCCGATCATTTTGCCTCGTGATTCCGTTCGTAGCTTTTATCGTGCCAATGGCGTTCACTGCTCGAGAATATCGCGATATGCATTTTGTGTATGGTGAGTGTGGTGGAGTTGCCAGACGAGCAGCGGAGAGGTACAGGGAGAGATACCCTGATCGTCGGGCACCCGATCATCGGGTGTTTCCTCTCCTTCATGAGCGGATGGCAGCAACTGGTTGTCTTCTTCCTTGCCGTGGCGAAGGACGTCCTATCGGACGTGCTCGAGATGACCTGGAAGAGGCAGTCTTCAACAAATTCGAGGACGATCCCACGACAAGTGTAAGGAGGATTGCTGGACACCTTAATACGAATAGTACCAAGGTGTTCCGCATCATCAAGGAAGAAGGCTTCCACCCTTACCATTTGTGCCCTACACAGGAGCTGATGCCGGGAGATCTTGAGGCACGCATCGAGTATTGTCGATTTATCCTCGACAATCATCGACGCGATCCTCATTTTCTGTTCAATGTGTGTTGGACAGATGAGTCCTGTTTCACAAACCAGACAATTTTCAACATGCACAATTATCACCATTGGCCATTAGAGAATCCCCACCTTGCCAGGGCTCATTCTTTCCAGCACCAGTGGCAAAGGCTGAATGTGTGGGGTGCAATTTTCAATGATGAGTTGCACATTCGATTAGCTCCTGATCCACTCAATGTAAGTATCGAATTTTTATCATGACAAAGATAATTAAAATTTTTTTCTTTCAATTGAAAGATCATCATTCCAGATTTTTTTTTTCAAGGGGAGAACTATCTGATGTTTCTAGAGGAAACCTTACCGGAATTCCTCGGAGATGGCCCAGGAAACAGAGGTGTGTGATTTCAGCAAGATGGTGCTCCTGCTCATCACACCAGAGCAGTCACCGGAATGCTGAACCAATGGTTTCCAGAGAGATGGATCGGGAGAGCTGGACCAGTTCGTTGGCCTCCTCGGTAAGTGACGAGTATTTCTAATCTTCCAATAATCGTGCGCTGTTTAAAATCAAATTACTATTTCTCCCACAGATCACCAGATTTGACGCCCCTAGATTTTTTTCTTTGGGGAACTCTCAAAGAAAAAATTTATGCGCAGGTAGTCAACGATCCGGAGGATTTGGTGGCCCGCCTGCATGGAGCAGTAGCTAATCTGACGCAGCAGCAGTTGGAGAATGCTCTCTCCCTCTTACATGGCTTCTTATGGCTATGATTATTACTATTATTCTTTATCTATTTATTTATTTTTATTTATTTATTTATTTATTTTTGTTTTTGTGTTTTCCCCCAGTAATTATTGTTATTATGGTTGCCCTGTTTTACTTATTTTGTCGTCTTATGGTTTTTAGTAGTCGATTACAATGGGTGCTCGGCGAAGTTCAAACATCGACGTCGACTGACTCGATGTTGGATGGGTGACAACCTGTTCGAGAGCGACTGCATGTCGGTGTCGGCTGGAGTTTGCTGTCACTTGGAGATCTGTTGCTGGCCTAACTCGTAGGATTTGTTCTTGTTGGATTGGCATCACCGCTGGTGATGTCGAGGTGAGTTGTTCCAATCTTATTTGGTTTTCCTCATTTAATTTCACCTTCCTTTTCGTAGATCGGCAGACTCTACATATACAACTCCTGAGCAGGAACATTATGGATGACCTGAACGCTGTTTGGCTGCACAGTGTGTAGCCTATGCCCAATATGGAGATGAGCCCAATCCCCGCGAATGAGCCAAAGGTGAGCAGGCGGTGGTGGTAGGCCTCCTGTTTCTGTTCCCCTATTTCCTCGAGCTCCTTCTGCGTTTCGTCCAGGCTGGTTTCGATATTCTTATCCCTCATTAGTTTTGGCATGGGGATTAGTTTGGAGTCCACTGTATTGATCTGTGGTGTTTCTTGGTCTGTGATGTTTTTCATTAGCTCCTGTAGGTTCAAGTCCACTGCTGGCAGGTGAACCTCAGTTTCTTCCCCCTCCCATACACCGGTATGTGTTATTCTGTGTGTGGGAGTTTGTAGGTGGCAGTTGGGTTGAAGAGAGATGATTCCTGTGGTTTTTATTTGCACCGATGCTGCGAATTTTCCTTGGCAATAGAGTCTACCAGTCTCTTCCTCTGTTGTTGTAAATAGCCACTGGTCTGACCTGGCTAGGTTCGTCCACTCTGTTCCAGTTGATGAGGAAATTCTAATATTGCAGGACTTGAGAGTCTGTACTGTTGATGACATGAGCAGCATCACTTCGCAAGCTGGTTTCTTCGAGGTGTTGATTATGGCAAATCTTGGTGGGCAGATGATCTGGTTACCTAGTTCTGAGCAGTCGTTTAGTTGTTCCTTCTCCAGTTGTACATAGTTTTGACGGTCTTCCGTGGTGATGAGGTATGGTGTCTTGGGTTTAATCCAGGCTGTCATCATGCCGTTGGTGGTTTGCTGGGATTTAGCGCAGGGATGGACGTGATAGATCTGCATCCTTTGTCGACTCAGCAGTGGCAGCTTGATTATTATTAGAATTTTTCCACCCGTATGAGCCGCGCTGACTTTGCTTATTTTCGACAGGGCTGGGTAGTCCGTTTTTCCTTTTGGAATCGGTAATTCTAACTCAGCATGCAGGTCGTTGATTTGCTCGGCCGCTGCATTTAGTTGTTCGGGTGTTAAGAACGTCTGGGTTATCCTCCCGTGCTTGGCCGCGTCTATGGCTTCCAGTATCTTCTCGGTTGTGTCGAGGAACAATCTTGTTGAGTGGATGAGCTCGTTTCCTATGTATTGGAACTTCAGGATCATCCCGATTCGGTGCGTGGCGCTGGCTTGCCTGTTTGATTCGATCTCTAGGTCGTGTGTCGCGTCTTGGAGAGTCTTCATGTTTTTTCTGGAGATTTCCATGTGTTTTATCATGGTGTCGAGCTCTGACCTGATGAGATGGGTTGCATTGTTGACCAGGTGCGTGATTTTGTTCTGGCTAGCGTATAGTCGATCGATCTCCTTATTGATATGCTTGTAGTCATTATAGTCCATGACTCCGAAGATGCTCCGGTAGATTGTCCCTAGGAATCTGAGTGGTGGGGCCCTCCGGACTGTGGAGCTTCCTCCTTCCGTGCTCTGTGGTTGGAGTGTCTCATTCAGATGTTGATTCATGCGCTCGCGGTGTTGGTTCAGCGCGGCGAACTCATTGGTTCTGAGAAGATGTTGGCATTCTTTTTCGTCTAGAATTTTCGTGCATCGGATCCACGCTGTTGTGAATTGTGGCTCCGTCCCATTCGTTAGTTTGTTGTGGAGAGATGCGTAATCGATGGTGATGACCAGCTGCCATTCTTTCTCTACTAGCCTCATTTCGCCGATATCTTCATAGAAGAGCCCTGGATGATTCTTGATGTATTGGATCGTGTATTGCTCCTGATCTTCCGGTTGACCTCTCGCCTTCCATGAGACTAGCAGCATCCAAATTATGCGGGTTAGCGTGTTGGTCCCCATCATTGGCTTCTGGTGTAAGTCTCGCACTGTTCGCATCCGTTTTCACTATCCCCCCCCCTTTTATGTAGTCTGTGGGGATTTTGAACCAGTCAATATGGTGAGCAACATTAATCAGGGGCTAATCTAGCTTTGTTAGGGTGTCTCTTAATTATCTCTCCGTTCTCATCTTCTAGATATAGTGTACCGTTTTCGGAAATGCTAACTATTTCGTATGATGTTTTGTGATAGCTGTCAAATTTTCTTTTGTGAGGTTCTTTAATTATGTCCACAAACTGACCTACTTTAAACTCGACTGGTCTCGCGTGTTGATCGAAATATTCTTTGGACCTTAACTTCGCGTTGATCAGATTATCAGCTGCGATTAGTCGAATTTTATCTAGGTTTGTCACTAGTTCCGCTATATATTCGTCATAGGTCTCGAGTTCCTTCTCGTCTGGAAATTCGCTGGGTGTACGCGCTCTCGAGCCAAAGATTAGTTCGTGGGGGGTAAAGCCTGTGGCTGTATGTTTCGTGGTGTTATAGTTAAACATGGCAAAGGGAAGGTATAGATCCCAGTCAGTTGTTTTGTCCATTAGGGTACGTAGGTAGTCTGCGAGTGCTTGGTGGCTGCGCTCGAGTGAGCCGTTCGTCTGTGGCCTGTACCCTGATGTCGTGATTTGCTTTACATTGAAAATCTCTGAGACTTGTTTGAAAAGCTTGCTGAGGAAGCTCGTGCCTCGGTCGGATAGGAGGATTTTGGGTGAGCCATGGACAGCATAGAGAGTTGTTGCTAGGGCCCAGGCGATCGTTTTTGTTCTCAAGTCTGGTATGGCCGCGGCTAGGCAATATTTGGTTAGATTGTCCTGAATTGTCAGGATGTGTAGATTGCCTCGCTCCGTGTAAGTCAAAGCTCCCACTGTATCGATAGCGACTCGCTCAAACGGCACCAATGGTGTCGGAGTTAATACCATTGGTTGAATTGTTTTGAGCTTGTTGACTTTCATTTGGCGACATATCTTACACCTTCTGACATGTTCGGTGACATCTTGTGTGATACCCGGCCAGTAAAAACGTTCTTTAATTCTACAGCAAGTCTTGACAATGCCTCGGTGGCCGCCTGTCAGACTGTCGTGGGCCTCCCTGATTATATCTGCTCTTGAATTTTCGTCAGGTATTTGAATTCTCCCCTCGCATACAGTTATCGTGACAGGGTCTTCTTCAAATATCTCTTCAAAAAGCGCATTGAGACCTATGGCATCTAGACCGTCCCCTGTTTTTGACATTCGGAAAGCTCTCTGCTTATAGTGAATTAGTGCCTCGCGTAGGTGTTGTAACCCGAGCATGACGTCCGACACTCGTGCTTTTTGAAAGTGATATTCTTTCACAATTACTGTGAACGTGTAGTATTTACCGGTTGGTGTTACGAACACGTCTCCTATCTCTGGTTTGTTTTTGCGGAGATTATCTAGGTCAATTAATTTTGTGGCTAACAAAAGTTTACCGATCGACGTCATAATTTCTAAGTCCGCTGAAAGAAAGTGTACGATATTTCCCCGGTTATACGTGACTCCGTCTCGCGAAAATTCAAAAAGATTACGCTCTTTCGATTCTGAATCAAGGATTCCGGTTAATGATGAAGAGTCAGGGATTTCGATCCCTCCTGCGCTTGATTTTGGACGTTGAGGTATTTGGATTTTAGGTAGTGGGATGATGGAAGGTCGTGTAGGAGGTGGAGGTATTTCAGTTTCGTTTGAGCCGCTTTCAGGTATCTCGGACAGGTTGAAGTGTAGGTTTCTTTGTTGACACGGTAGTCCATCGAGCCTATTCCGTAAGCTGGGGGGTAGCGGTGTTGACTTCGCCGTGGGTTCTGATAAATTCAATGGCGTTGGTGCGAATGAGACTCTTCTCTTCGCTAGGTATGATTTTTCTGGGGTCGCCACTGTACTTATTTGTTGCCCAGGTTCCTTCTGTTGGCCCGCTGGTTCTGTCCAGGTGAATTTGTTGCACTCTTTTTCCATTAATTTCGTGACTTCCTGGATGTATTCTTGATATAGCTCTTCGGCTCTACTTTGACAGGCCTCGTCGGCTTCCTCTTCCTTTATTTCTCCTGGTGTTATTCTGCATTGAGGCTTGCTCTTATCGAATTTGGTGAATGACTCATGTAGTGAGGTCATAAAATCCGGTGAGAGAGCCTGGGATTCCGTCACTTCTCCGGGATGCTCCTGTGGATCTCCCGGTGTTTCTATCGCTGTGGCTGGTCCCTTCAGTGGTGGGTCATCGTCTGGATCGTCTTCGGAATCTGAGTCTGTTCTGGACTTTCTTTTCAGCTGAATGATTGCCGGATTTTCTGGTAATTCCTGAGGTTCTTCGAATACCTCGTCCTCGATCTCCTCTGTGGTTTCCGACATTTGATCTGCATCTCGGTTAACCTCTACCGCACTCTGTGTTCTTTTTTGTATAGCTATTGGCTCTTTCTGGAACCTGGTTGACGTTGCTCTTGGTTCAGTCACTTTGCTTGGAAGTGGTCGGGTTTGTTGTTCTTCGCTCCCGGCTGGGTTGGATGCTGCCCGTGACCTCGTGGTGACGCCTCTGCCTGTTGGGATCGGGGTTGCAGCATTTAATTCCCCAGTGGGTGTCTTGTTTTTCGGTCCTGGTGGGCGTCCTCGTTTCCTTGGGGGTTCTGCTTGGTGTTTTGATTTCCCGGATTCCGCTTGTGGAGTTACCTTTTTGTTCATCATCATCGGGTATCTGTCGGCAGCTTTTGCTTCTTCCTCCGTTTCTGGAGGATCCACTGGGAAGGACGCAAGGACCTTTGCTATCTGCTTGGTTTTGGCTGTCCGGTGATGAGGAATGATGTCAAAGCCTGATATTTTCGTTTTGAAATTTGCCTTGCGTGTCGTTTGGTCCTGCGCATTCTGAAGCCATACGACTGCGGATGTTTCAGCGTATAGGTGAAACTGTCGACCGTACAGATAGGGACGGAACTGGTTCAAGGCGTATACCACTGCTAGGCATTCTCTTTCATCTTTGGTGTACCCAGACTCGGTTCCATTCAGTTGTCTGGATGCATACGCGATTGGACCTTCAACTCCTTCGTCGACTACCTGTGTGAGGATCGCCCCAATACCAACTTTAGTGGAATTGATCGTGACGATAAATGGTCGACTGTCATCTGGGTGTCTGAGGAACGGTTCCTGGGAGAGGAATACCTGGAGTTCCTCAAATGCGAGTCTCTCTTTCACGCCCCACGTCCAATCTGTCTTTGTTTTGGTGAGATTGAACAAAGGTTTGGCCCTAGGTGCATACCATTCTTTGAAATGGTGAAAGTAATTGCACATACCCAGGAAGCTCCGCATCTCTTGTTTTGTTTTCGGTGGATTCATGTGCGTAATTGACCTGACTTTACTCGGGTCGGGTCTTATTCCATCCTTGTCGATAACGAATCCCAGGAAGACGACCTCATCCTTCAGGAGGTGGCATTTTTCTACCTGTAGTGTGGTTCCGTATTTCGCCACTCGTTTGAGCACTGCTCTGAGCTTTTCTCGATGCGTTTCAATATCTGGGGTATGAATCATGATGTCGTCAAGGTAAACCTGGATGCCGTTTCCAATCAGATCCCCCAGCATCTCATGCATGCAACGTTGGAATATAGGGCCTGCGTTTTTCAGCCCAAATGGCATGTGGGTATACTCGTAGTGGCCATTATGGGTTGAGAATGCTGTTTTCTCCTGATCTTCTAGCAGCATGGGAATCTGATGGAATCCACTAGCCAGGTCCAAGGTCGAGAACAACCGTGAGCCCCCCAGTTTTGAGAGTACTGTGCGTATATGTGGCAGCGGGAATTTGTCAGCTATTGTCTTTTTATTTAGTTGTCTATAATCGACAACCATTCTCCATTGTTTGTTCCCCCTAGCGTCTGGTTTTTTCGGGACCATCCACAATGGTGAATTGTACGGTGATACTGATGGTCGAATCTTGCCAGTCTCTAGCAGCCTGTTGACCTGCTTGGAGACTTCCTTCTGTAGATCCCCCGGGAATCGATACTGTTTCACGTGCACTGGTCGTTCGTCAGCTGTGCGAATAGGGCACGTCATGCCCTCCATTTCTCCTCTCGGTTCGCCAGGTAGTGAGAAAGCCTGAGGATATTGATTGACGAGGCTTTCGATTAGCTGCTTCCTGTCCTCATCAGATTGTTAGTCAGTGAAAATCTGGATTATTTTTCCCTCTCTGGTGTTGGCAGTATACTGGTTGACATTCAGCGGAATTTCAAAGTCAGCTTCCCCAAAGATGGATTCAGGAAATTTTAGCATCGAACAGTCGATTTCATGCACCGTCATGGCCACTGCCAGCGGCTCGATGGTTTTCTGCTGTATAATGATTTCCTCGGGTGAGTCATTTTCGTTGGTGATTGTCGCCCAGCAGACGCCTTCCTTGTCGATGTCTACTTCTGACCCCCGGATAGTTACTCCGGGTGCTACCGATGTTTTTGGAAGGTATCCCTTGCAGTCCGAGCAATTCTTCGCCTGAATAGGTACCCTCATCTCGCAGCGAGGTGAGATCGAGAATGGTTTTCCAGGTTTGAGATCTTGATGGAAAAGGATGGGACTGGTAAGGGAGTTTATGAGACGAAGCGATCCTAGGGAGAACGAAATTTCAGCCCCCTGTCCGCGCAGGAATTGGTTGCCTATAATTCCAATATAATTTGGTTCCCGCAAAGCCTCAACAACATTGAATTTTGCTGACACACCTGAAATTTCGAGGGCGACGACCCTCAGGATGGGTTGAATTCCGCCAGCGACTCCAAACGTGTATCGAGGTGGACATTTGGTAATTATCGTGTCATTCGCGAGTCCCGCCTTCGAGATGATATTTAAGCATGACTCGGTGTCAATCAGGAAAAGTTGTTGATTATCTTTCAATTTAGGGGAATTTATTGCGATTCTGGGGCTTTTTCCGGTGGCGCAAACCGTGAACTCGTTCAAAGCTTGTGGTGTTTTTAGCTCGAAATGGAATAATTTCTCTTGTAATAGAAGTGATGACGTGTAATACGATATGGCGGCGGCTTGTTGCACTAAAAATTGCAAGCCAAGGATTCCATGATAGCCCCCCGGTGGTTTTGGCGTGACGTATAATTTGAGTTTAATGCCTCGAATCGTCAATTCGACAGATCCAAACGTAGAGAGAATTTTGTTACCAATTCCCACTATGTGTACCTTATCAGACTGATCGACCCATGCGTCCGAGTTCAATTGAGCTATCCAGATCAGATTCACCTCGCCTCCCGTATCGATTAGGATTTCTGCTTGTTTCGACCGGAATGCGGGGTGACGTAAAGTTACGACGGGGCACGCTTTGGATGGGGCTTCATCTTCTTCCGCCATTTCGCTGATTTTTCTATCGAGAAATTTTGTTTCGACATCTAGTTGTGATAGAGATCCCCGACACGAACGTTTGAGCTCTTGGGTTGGCTCGCTCCCGCAGGTTGGGAGCGAGCCCCTTCCCCATTTAAATGACCGGGTCGGTTGTCACGTGAGGAGGACCTGTCTCTGGGGCGTCGTTCTTGAGAATGTTCCCGAAAACGTACTCTTTCGCGATCTCCGTCGGGTTTCCCTTCGTCGGCGCGAGTAGGGCGAGGATCCGCGGTCTTCGCTGGCTGTTTCTCATAATCACAACACTCGCAGTTGCATTTATGGACCGGCTTTTCCTCCATTTTCCCTGACAGAGCCTTTCTTACTGCGGATAATATCGGAAACGCGATATTTCTCTCGAGATCGGAAAATTCCTGATCATCGTGTTTAGGCCTGTCCCGACTGTAGTCCCTATGCCTATTCTGTGACCAATCTCTGTCGCGATATCTATCATAATTGTCACGGCTCCTGTCTCGACGATAGTCTCCACCTTCGTACCGAGGACGACTCCTGTCGAAAAAATCATTGCGTCTACTGTCCCGACGTTCTTCACTACGATCCTGACTGTAACTTTCTCTGCAACTCGATCTCGAATTGTCTACTCTCATTCCAGCTATTCCCGATACTAGGCGATCGTCCGCTACCAAGGGTTTGATTACATCGAATGCCTCTTTTAGGGTTTTACAATTCTTCGCCCTGACTTCTGCTCGATAATCCGCCGGTATTTCGCGTTCAAATTTGCATAGAGCGAGATGTTCAATGACTTTAACGAGGGTCTCATGCTCGTTTGGGGAAGAATCTTTAAGTGAGGCTTTCGCATTTTTCAAGACTCGCTGTAGTCTTAAGTTGAAATCGTCGGCCTCTTCGTTCTGTCTGAGCCTCATGTTTGAGATCTCATTTTCGTAATACGCCTGACTGAATCTTTTCCTGTATTTATTGCCTAAAATCTTTAAAACGTCTGTTGCAGATTCAACTTGAACTTCGTTCAAGTGATCTCGAGCAGGATACTTGATTTTATCAATAATGGCGAAGATCAAGTCAGGGTTTCTATCATCGACGCGTTTCAAACACATTTTTACCGCAGTCTCCAAGTCTGTGAACTCCGTGCCAGAGTCATCCCTACCGTCGAATCTGGGAATGTTATTAAAGAGGTCTCTGATAAGGAAATACTCCACGAACTCAGGACCTATGGTAGCGTTCAGAGTGTTATCTGTATCTTCAGTTCGGTTGGGCATTTTGTGGACGTAACTAAGTATACGATTTTGACAGATAATAAACAGATAAACAAATTATATCAAGTTTGTGATAATTTTGAAAAGTAAGCAGAAGTGCTGCCTCAACTACTTGTAGTTGACAGGCTAGGAATCCCACTTCTGACACCAATTTTGTTGGATACGGAATAATTTGAGTTATATTTGTATTATAGAATAGAACACGATTATTCCCTCCGAGCAAAATAATTATTTTTGATTAGCGAGGATCCTTACCTTTGAAGTGTTGGACACATCTGTCAACCTATAAGGGGTTGAGGGTAAATTTTATTAAAAGAAAAGAGGAAAACGATTTATATATTAATCTCGTTTATTCCGAAATAATGACTCTACACAATTTCAAACGATTCTAAATGAATTTTGAACAACGCCAGGGAGAGAGCCAAGATTAACCCAACTACAAGATTAGTGATGACAATGTTACTCACGAAAACTCACTCCTGTCACACTCTTCTCTCGTACACAATAAATACTCAGTGCTCCTGGGTTTAATTGGGTTCACTCCGTTCTAATTTTTGATACGATTACACTTTTTATCGATTTTTGAGTCACTGTCTCATTAGCACTCACGCACCAGCCACAAGAAAGCTCTCAACTTGTCGACCGATCGCGGAGATTATTAGTTTTTAAGTAATTCGCGGGACTGATTACTACGAAGGTGCGCGTAATTGTAGTCAGTTTTATTCCCCGATACTCGAGTTACCAAATAAGCGCCGGGCAGAAATTCTAACTGATTCCGGAAACAAATATTCGGCAGCCGCGAGGAGTTTGCCCCTTTGTACGTTCNACGATTACACTTTTTATCGATTTTTGAGTCACTGTCTCATTAGCACTCACGCACCAGCCACAAGAAAGCTCTCAACTTGTCGACCGATCGCGGAGATTATTAGTTTTTAAGTAATTCGCGGGACTGATTACTACGAAGGTGAGCGTAATTGTAGTCAGTTTTATTTCCCGATACTCGAGTTACCAAATAAGCGCCGGGCAGAAATTCTAACTGATTCCGGAAACAAATATTCGGCAGCCGCGAGGAGTTTGCCCCTTTGTAGGTTCGTTTTGGAAGCTAAGACAAGACTGTTTTTTTGATTTGCGAGTTTTGGGTGGGTGAACTCGACATTTGGACGTGGAACTTGCGGTCATTGTCCGGTGGCGTGGTGCTGATGCTGTTCTCTACGAAGTGATTTTGNTTTGATTTGCGAGTTTTGGGTGGGTGAACTCGACGTTTGGACGTGGAACTTGCGGTCATTGTCCGGTGGCGTGGTGCTGATGCAGTTCTCTACGAAGTGATTTTTAGGAGGCGATGCCCTTTATAACGCTTATTCAGGAGATTTTGTGAATGAAGCCGTGTTTGCTGTTGGGAAATCGAGCGGTTTTATTCGTTCGATTTCCTTGAATATTATAATAAATTACTTTAATATTTCCAGACACAAAACACATTAAAAAATTCAGTCCTCCCTCCCTAACTGGCCCTAAGGGATAAACTTTGTGTCACTTATTGAGTATTAAATGCTCAACACGATGGCATAAATTTCGTCCCTTAGTCGCAATTAGGGTCGGAGGAATGAATTTTGGAATTGAAAAAAAATTTTTTTTTGCAATTTCTTCTCGCTTTCAAAAATTCACTCCTCCCTCCCTATTAGGCCCTAAGGGATGAAATTTGTGTCACTCATTGAGTATTAAATGCTCAACACGTTGGCACACATTTCATCCCTTAGTCGCAGTTAGGGTGGGAGGAATGAATTTTTGAATGGAAAAAAAAAATTTTTTTCTTTCTCCGAACTTTGGAGAATTCGTTTGAAAAAAAATTTTTTTTTCAATCTCTTCGCTCTTTCAAAAATTTACTCCTCCCTCCCTAACAGGCGTTAAGGGATGAAATTCGTGTCACTCATTG
>NW_021680580.1:259119-259401 GCF_001412515.2 Diachasma alloeum
TTTTTTTTTTCCATCTCTTCGCACTTTAAAAAATTCACTCCTCCCTCCCTAACTGGCCCTAAGGGATAAAATTTGTGTCACTTATTGAGTATTAAATGCTCAACACGTGGGCACAAATTTCATCCCTTAGTCTTAGTTAGGGTCGGAGGAATTAATTTTTGAATTGAAAACAAAATTTTTTTCAATCTCTTCGCATGTTCGAAAATTCACCTCTCCGTCCCCAAAAGGCGCTCAGGGATGAAATCCATTTCATTGAATTGAGCATTTAATACTCAATAAGTG
>NW_021680580.1:264834-265613 GCF_001412515.2 Diachasma alloeum
AGAGAGAGAGAGAGAGAGAGAGAGAGAGAGAGAGAGAGAAAGGGAAAGAGAGAGAGACAGAGAGAGAGAGAGCAATATCCTTGCGCTCTTTTGTCTCGTAGAATGGTGGGGCGGGCACACACACATATGCTGCATATCACATGGATGTGCGCCCGCTTAAAAATCACTCCCCATTGGCCCAACCTTAATTGCCAATAACTTTTTAGGGGTGAGTCTGATCAAAAAGTGCAAGAGGACTTTTCTGCTCAGAATCACCCCCTGATCCTAGGGTGTTTAGATGTACATGTACTTCTGAAACACCCTGTATATATTGTGACGTATTTCTTACCTCTGCGGAAGATAATAGACACGCAGCCCTCAGCGACCCAAACGACAAACCAAAGGTTGGGCGCCAGAACGTATGAAATGTTCACCAAAATCGAAGACGAAATCAAACGNAAAACAAACAACGATGAGAGAGCGATCGCCGACAGCTCAGATCAACCGCGGAGGCGGCTGGGTTCCACAAAATCCGCTCTCAATAAAATTACCCTGAAATGACTGGGTTCCTTATTACTAATAAATGAATATTGAGACTTTCGCGGAGAAATATTATTTAATCAATTTCTAGAAACAAAATGTGAATCAGTTATCTCATTAATTAAACCTCGTTATTTTCGTATCATTTCTGTTTCCGTTATGCTCTAAATCACAATCAGAAAATCACAAATTTCATACACAGATCTAAGGACTCGATATAAAATCAATTCCCTCAACGTCATCCGTCAATTAATAAAATG
>NW_021680580.1:265718-265997 GCF_001412515.2 Diachasma alloeum
CTAATGTCACGACAAAGGAATCGATACGAACAACAACGAAAACTGTTGCGAGAAATATAATTCAAAATTGTAGTCTGATTCTCAAACGACGCGATTCGTATTACCACCAGAAATACTAATAACAATTACCAGAGTCGGTGAATCTGCCTAACGCAAGGTCACGGCTACACGATACAAAAATACGGAAATCGAGCATCGACAAAGACGCTGTAATTCCAAATCACGTCGATAATTCCTACACTGTTCGGTAATGCCAAAATTCTAAATTAAATAAATAAA
>NW_021680580.1:266096-268780 GCF_001412515.2 Diachasma alloeum
TGCGAAACGAGAGTTGTTACTTACAACCAATATTTGAAACACTGAGTTTCAATCGGAAGATTCCGACATAAATATTTCCAGAAAACACGTAAATTGATAAAATAAAAGGTTCACTGAATTTTCCCCGAAACCGTTATAATGCTCCGCTGAGCGAGAAACCAGATCTCGTCGAAATCCGAAAGCCAAAAATCTAATGGCGTCATTCGCCATGGACAAAAGCCGTTTGTCCAAAAGAAAGCTAAGTTTACGAGATCCCGATCTCTATTACAATCAATAAATTAACGATTAATTAGATCCACCGCTCACCAGAACTGAAGAAATCTCAGCAACAAATTCTCCGGAAAAGTTGGGACTCTCAATAAATCGTCAAAGCAAGATGTCGGAGACAACGAGAATTCGGGCGTCGGCACACGCTAATAATTTTTATAATTCACGAAAAACTTGCGAACTGTCAGTCTCGCCATCCAAACGAGAAGAAATCTCCTCGGCACGCTCGATGGCACATTTCCTGGATTGCCGAAAATCCAGCCCTCTCATTGGCTGTTACTTTCACCGAAGAGACTTTTGATTGGAGACTGATAACGACGTCAACTCTCTCTCCACCGTAATCCACACCGGACAACCACGTGATTTCTAATTTTCCTTCCAAATCCACAGGAATAAAACAAAGCGATAAAAATATAGTTCCAACTACTCACAAATCGCATAATGCTAAATAACCCTTAATTTATGTTTCGGGTCCTTCAACAATGGACCGAAAATATTGTTTTCGCCTAGATTCATTCCNCTGGTCGGGTTACGCACGGTCGCTATGTTCAGATGGTAAATGACGCTCATATCTTGTTCTACCTCCTCATGCACTTAGATCCGCCGCGGTCCCTTCTGACCGCAAGTTTTTTTACAAAACATAAGAACTCCACTTTCGGGAATATTCGCGTCAGATATTCGGACTGAGGTTATGGGCATACTGGAGGGTTCGCGAGGTCGAGGTCAAAGTTGCAGGACGAACACTATACCACACGACGAACGCCCGCTAGTGGTCATTTCGATGACTGTCATCAAAGTGACCATAGCTCCATTTATCGTATGCTTAAGAAATCCGTTACTGTCATCAAACTGGCCTTTAAACATATATATATATATATATATATATATATATCCATTTATTACAGAATCAGTTTTTATGCATAACGTATATATAATTAGATTTCTTTATATATGGATTCGCATGGTTGATACGGACCCTCCAGAAAACTCATAGATAACCGACCCTCTACAAACAATGTTTTATGATAAATGTATTCTGCGTGATCGTCCAAAAGTGCTGCAGATACACGTGCGGGGAGGAAAACGTCATGCTCAGCACCCAGAGTAGCTATGATTCTTCTACCATATTTGGTGTTGCCACTTTTGAATACAGTAATCTGATAATCCACACCCAGAGTTAGATCATCAATCCTTTTAACGGGGAGAGTCCCGCATCGGGCGATTTCGTTGATACTTCTCTCAGCCATTTTCTCAAAAAGATCTTTTGTAATAAAAAATGAACACAAATTGATATCATCAAATGGAACCTATCTTATGAACGAAACTTGCAAATTAATTACATACCTCTATTTCTCCAAATCTCGTAGGAAACTCAGCCACGGATACACAACAACTGTTGGTGAACTACTGATAATTCATGGGAATTCCTCAGANAAATGGAACCAATCTTATGAACGAAACTTGCAAATTAATTACATACCTCTATTTCTCCAAATCTCGTAGGAAACTCAGCCACGGATACACAACAACTGTTGGTGAACTACTGATAATTCATGGGAATTCCTCAGATATATACTATTCACACTTATCACCCCCCTCCCCCACGGTTCTACAAATCATGTAGTTGTAATTAGGAGATCAGCCAATAGTAGTGGCTGCTTCACTCAGATTGATTCCTTAAAATTTTACGGGTGTTGGCGTTGAGGCATCACAAAAGACACGTGAGTGTAACTCTATCATGACTATTTTTTTTTGTCGTCTCCGAGTTGCTGATCGATGCATCACGTGTTATAAAATTTGCAGTTTTGATGGTTTGTCTTTGTCCTACGAGAAATTTACAAAACTGACAGCTAATGAATCATAAGAAGGCACAAGCGTGTAACTCTATCAGTGAATCACTGATTGTGATTTTCTACGATGTTCAATTGCTGATCCATGCACCACGTATTCTAAAAGTTGCAGTTTTGTGTTTGGNAGAGAAATTTACAAAACTGACAGCTGATGAATCATAAGAAGGCACAAGCGTGTAACTCTATCCGTGAATCACCGGTTGTGATTTTTGACGGTTTTCAATTGCTGATCCATGCATCACGTGTTCTAAAAGTTGCAGTTTTATGTTTGATCCGAAGGACATATTTAGAAAACTGATATGCTATTGCAACTCTTTCGAAGCCTTATATTTCTGCGAATATTCGTTTGAATTCGTCACTCGTAGTTTTCACGTCTGAAAGAGAGCATCATACGAAACGGGCACAATAGAGCACGAAGATTATCGAAAAAATAGGCGGTATCTATATTTCTTAATACAGCTGATTGAGTTCATTTGCGACAGAGTGCCGCCATATCAGGAATTCTTTTTTGATCAACGAATGAAATTTTGGGATAGTTTATCTCGTGCAACATTGAACAGGATATTA
>NW_021680580.1:268903-275747 GCF_001412515.2 Diachasma alloeum
AGTGTTTATCATTATTTTTCGAGCATTCCAAACGTAAATATTGTGTTTTGTTTATTTGTCCATCTCCTGACGAATACCATACAATCCTTACCTGCTCTCTACTTAGGAATGAAGGAACAACACGGTCTCGAAGACTCATCATCTTCAGATGATAACGAAGATGATCAGGTCATCGTTCAACACCAAAAACGCCTTGCTGAGGATACACTGTTCGCAGGACCAATAAAACGGAAAAGATACGCGACACCTCTTGTTAATTCTCGCTCACACTCACTACAGCCAGGACCTTCTGGCATGCAACAATATTATGACACGGATAGTGAAGATGATTCATGGATATCTCACAGAGTTGCACTAGAAAGAAGATTGGAATTGAGAAGAAGAAGAGAAGCACGGTACGACATGATCAGACGAGCACGAATACCGGAGACAGACCCTACAGAAGTGTATGAATGCGCTTCATGTTACTCTTCAGATAGCGATGAGGACTTATGCATCAACGGCATTTAGGAGGAAGGGGCAAGGATGCTACGTCGCTGTCAAGTCAACTTGGAGAACTTTTCACCTATCCGTGGGCTGCGAGAGGATGATAATGAAGAAGAACAAAACATTAGTGGTATGATGATGATGAATTTTCGTTTCATAGATTATTGCCAATCGTGTAATTTCCATTTGTTCACACGCACAATTTTTCGGATATTATTTCTAGACGTTTCTGGATATCATTACTATGCTTATGAGAAAGAGGAAGAATGAACACATATTAAATTAATCAAAGGTGAGATATTATACATTACAATTATTCGAATTAACTTTACTACTTGTGGTTCTTGTAGGGTGCCAAATAGGAGGAGCTATGACGAGATCTGCGACAGTAACCCACCGTCAAAATGGAGAAAACAAGGAGGAATCAGACTCTCACGAGGATATCCATCCCCCAGGACGCCGTTTCGAAACAATCGCTGAATCATGTGAAAAATACTATAATTTTATGATGAAAGGTAAGGATTGTATTATTAAGAATATGGACCCTCCTGCTAACACAAACATGATAGAGTGGGCAGAAGGGGCCTTTCGTGATATAACAACTCATGTAACTGCGACATGGCAACCTCACGATCACGTCGGCTTTTCAATCAGTTTCGATAGATTAAATCACGGTCCTGTCTGGTCACGTTTTCGCGATGCACGTAATTGTAGTGCTAATGATTTGTGGACCATCGTCAAAGGTATTTCACAGAGTACAGGCGGACTAACCACGTCAGATAATATTGTGGTTACAGCGGCAATAGTCAGTGGTGTTGAAGGTTCAGGGCAAAAAAAACTCACGCACGAAGACATTTTCAAACGATCTATCCTAACTATTTCGAACATTGATAATCTTTGCTTACCGCGTTCTCTAGTTGTTGCTCAGCTCCATGCTGAACGTGGAGAAATTCGAACGGGTGATGTACAGAGGCGATGGAAAGCAATCATTAATAAGACTCGTGATACTCAGCGGAAAGAGGCAGTGAAATTAATGCAACTCAGTGGTGCCACGATCCCCCAAAACGGTAGTGGAATCACAGAACTCCATGCATTTCAAAATTACTATCTTCAACGAAAGACAGCCATCGTAGTCTATGAATTTTTAACTTTTGGCAAAGGCGGTTTGCCTGTCTTTGATGGTCGTCAGAGGGTTAAAGAAAGATATGGGGAGGTTAAACATACTTTATTCATTTTATATTACGAACGCACAAACCATTTCCAACCGATTCTCAACTTACAAGGAGCTATTGCAGGCCGCGGTTTCTGTGAGGTGTGTAACAGAACATTCACAGATAACATTGAGCACCGATGCCCTGGGAAATGTCCTAGGTGCAAGGGTGAGACGATCTGTCAAAGCCTGCAGCGTATAGTTTGCAATGTCTGTAACCGATGGTTTTTTAATCAGCAATGTCTTGAAAGACATTTGGAGAAGGGATCGGGAAAATTAAAAGGTAAAAATTCAGACATGAGTGTCTGTGATTCCCTTAAAGTATGTCAACTATGTTTCAGAGTGATTCGACTAGGGAAACAAAACAAAAAACATGAGTGCGGTATAGTATTCTGTCGAGCGTGCGGGTGTAACCGTGAAATAAATCACCATTGCTATATGCCACCACTGAAGACGCATAAGCAGCAACGAACGATTTTCATATTTTACGATTTTGAGACGCAACAGAATGTCACTGTCCGTGGTGATGCTGATACAAAATTGCACATCCCTAGTTTTGCCGTAGTACAAAAAGTATGTACACAGTGTTGTCACGACAATAACTTAGATAAAAATTGCCGTAGCTGCGGGAAGCGCGAGTATGTGTTTCAGAATAAAGACACGGCAGTTGCCGGGTTAGTGGATATTGCATTTGCCAAGTATCGTTCCACTGACAAAGTAATTTGTATTGCGCACAACGCGCGTAGCTTCGATGCACAATTTGTTTTACGTTATCTAGTCAACATCAAAAGAACACGACTCCCGAGCGTTATTTTAAACGGTACAAAAATAATGCAAATGCGTGTTGGTAACATAATTTTTCTGGATAGCTTGAATTACTTTCACATGCCGTTGTCAGCATTACCCAAATCATTCGGTTTTGATAATGATATAGCCAAAGGGTATTTTCCGCACTTCTTCAATGTGCCTGAAAATATTGATTACGTAGGACCGTTACCAGACTTGAGTTATTTTTCTCCCGACACCATGTTCAAGAAAGATCGCGACAAATTGTTGGAATGGCACAACGAAAAATTAAACGAGAATTACGTTTTCAATTTCAAACACGAGCTAGAATTTTACTGTCGAATGGATGTTACCATTCTGAGACGGGCATGTATCATTTTTCGTGAAATGCTGCTAAAAAAGACAGGTATTTGTCCGTTCACCCAATGTAGTACGATTGCGTCGATCTGTTCTAAAGTTTATAGAACTAATTTTATGCAGTCTGATACAATCGGAATTTTACCGTTGGGCGGTACGTACAGATACACAACTACACAGTCAAAGAAAGCTATATCGTGGTTATTGTTGCAGCAAAGACATTCCGGAAACCGTATTATCCATGCAGGTAACGCTAAAGAATACCGATTGCCATGCGGTATTATGGTCGATGGCTATTGCGAGAATGAAAATCAGCAGAAGTGTGTCTTCCAATTTTACGGATGTTTTTGGCACGGGTGCACGACGTGTTATAAAATAAACAGACATAGGGAGTTACGTGCAGGAGACTCACTTGACACCCGGTATGAAAGTACCATGCTGACAGCTAATAAGATTCGCCGTCTCGGGTACACTTTGATAGAAATGTGGGAGTGCACGTTCGATGATCAATTAAAAAATACCGTACAAGACCGCGATTTTGTAAACAATCACCCTTTAATGAAAAATGCAGAATTGAATCCTCGTGATGCTTTCTTTGGCGGCCGTACGGAAAATTATGTCACCCTCTACGATATCGCAAATACAGAAAAGATCAAATATCTTGATGTTACATCTCTGTACCCTTTTGTCAACAAAACTGGTAAATACCCAATAGGACACCCCCAAGTTTACGTAGACGACGAGTGCCAAGTGTTGATAGGTCGTGATAATAATCTTGATAATGTGGAGGGCCTTGTAAAATGCACCGTTGTCGCTCCGTCTGATTTATATCTCCCTGTGCTTCCAATCCGTGCTCCTGGGTATTTAATGTTTCCGTTATGTCGTTCATGTTGTGAAACATTGAATCAGGATATTTGTAATCACCAAGACGATGAAGATCGCGAGTTTACAGGTACATGGGTTGTAGACGAATTGCGAAAGGCCATTGAAAACGGTTATCGAATCGTAAAAATATTTGAAATTTATCAATACAAGATCATTCAATACAACCGGGAAAGTAATATAGACGGGTTATTCAACAAATATGTAGACACTTTCTTAAAAGAAAACCAAGAAGCCTCCGACTATCCGCAGGGTTGTTCAAGAGATGAAGATAAAGATGCTTATATACAAGAATATTTTGCGAAGGAAGGCGTCTTACTCGAGAAACATAAGATAGAGTGTAATCCACGATATGGAGCCTTAGTGAACTTCATTCTCAATGCATTTTGGGGTAAATTTGGGCAGAGAGAGAACTTACCGCAAACTGAAATAATTGCGACAAGGCAAAGATTATTAGAAATGATAAATAACCCTGAACTGGTAATCACAGGGTTGCTTCCCATCAACGAAAAAATGATGTACGTGAATTTTGTATATGAAAATGAGGCGCTTCTACCGACACCCACAGCTAACGTTGTTATTGCGGCCTACACAACAGCACAGGCTCGTCTCAAACTGTACAGTTACTTAGAGAGACTTCAAGAGAGGGTTCTATATTGTGATACAGATTCCATTATATTTGTATCAAAAGACGGTGAGTGGGAACCAGAATGCGGTAAATTTCTCGGTGATTTGACAAATGAGCTAGAAGGTTACGGGGAGGGTAGTTATATCAAGTCTTTTGTATCAGGGGGCCCCAAATTCTATGCGTACCTAGTTCAAACAAGTAATAATGAGACAAAAGAAGTGTGTAAAGTTAAAGGTATCACATTAAAGTTCAATAACAATCAACATATCAATTATCACGCTGTCAAAGAAATGGTGACACGCGAAAGGGAGGGTCCGATAGTCTTGTCATACGATGCTATCAGACGCACCGAATTTCATCAGGTACNACAAAAGAAGTGTGTAAAGTTAAAGGTATCACATTAAAGTTCAATAACAATCAACATATCAATTATCACGCTGTCAGAGAAATGGTGACACGCGAAAGGGAGGGTCCGATAGTCTTGTCATACGATGCTATCAGACGCACAGAATTTCATCAGGTAGTAACAAAGAAAGAGGTAAAAATGACTTCTGTTTGTAGCACTAAAAGGCAATGTAGAAATGTATATAGGACCGTGCCATATGGGTATGTAGCAAACGAATGACGAATAATAATAAATGAAATGTGATGATTTTTGTCGAGGTATATAATCGTGGTGTCAGCATTTTTTATTCAATTACCCGCTCTCACGATATTCGTATTTTCATCTCATCTCAGTCTTAGTTGTATTTGCGCCTGAGCAACACCTCATTATGGATATTGTCGTGGATATACAGGGTTATAAAGGACACTATAACCACTTTATAGCAAAGGAAATTGCAGTAGTTGCGCTAAAAGGTGATTTGTCTTGGCACTGGCTTCTCAAATCATGTGAACCGTTGAAAATTCCCCATAAATACAGAAAGGAGTATAAGTGGGTAACTACACACCATCACGGAATTGACTGGAGCGTTGGAAACGTTAAATTCAAAGATCTGATGCAAAATCATTTACGTAGTATAGTGCATCGTGCAGACCGTATACTTGTATGGGGTTCTTGCAAAGAAGATTCCATCTGGAAACACACAGCAAAAGAAGTTATAGACCTTACCGAGGAAGAAGACGATTGTCCGTCGTTTCGTAAGATGGAAAAATCTTCAGTTGTATGTGATTACCATACGGCATTGAGCGGACAGAACACCAAACACCACGTATATTGCGCTCTATCCCAAGCTCACCAGCTTCGTGATTGGATAAACAAAAATTCTTCTGTGGAGGCGTGGTTGTAATTATAAAGAATAAAGAATTTTTATATGTGAATCCTATCTACAGTGTTGTCATTCTTTTTGTTCCTTATTAGTCGCTACTGTGTATAAAAACGTGATGTCCATGGTTCTTCACCATCAGTCTCGATCATGGATACGCGTTGGAAACACCCATGGACGTCTATAATAAGTGGCCCCACGGGGTGCGGGAAAACAGTTATNCAGTGTTGTCATGCTTTTTGTTCGTTATAGTCGCTACTGTGTATAAAAACTTGATGTCCATGGTTCTTCACCATCAGTCTCGATCATGGATACGTNGTTGTCGATGGATACTGAGACTTTTGATAGCCCGAAAGAATCAACCTACCAAAAACATGCTCAAATTTCACCGATTCGGCCACGTTTTTCCAGTTCTCGTGTGTATGATTACACTGACGATAATATCNTTTCATGTCCGACACAAAATTTTCACAAATTCATTTGTATTATGCTGAATGGCAATCCACATACATGCAATACCCAAACGCTAATTTAATTGAGTTTCGCGAAGGACTACCACAAACTCAAGATTATAGTTCTGATTCACGACCCAAGTTGATTATTATTGACCATTTGATGCGTGAGTCATCGCACCATAANGAAAAAGATTGCAGTCGGAAGAAAATTATTTGGGAATGTACTAAAATCGTATAATGTTCCTCGGGAGTTCATTGGTAACGAAGAGTTGTTACAGTCAACTCTCAATATAGAGACGTCTATACCTCGAGGAAACAGTCANCTCTCAATATAGAGACGTCTACACCTCGAGGAAACAGTCGTCGACATCAGAAGATTATAAATCCTATAGAAGAAGAAGAAGACAGTGACGAGTCGTACAATAGTATCGGAAATACTCAAAACGGTGGGTCCCTGAAAATACGATGGATAAAACTGAGAAAATGAAACGTTTTGAGAACGTTTATTACAACCCTAATCACCCTGCAGCATTTGCAGAATTNAAAATCTGAGTGTAATTTTCATAACAGAATATATTTCACCAGGGACGGGGATATCAAGTAGATATTTCTCTGAATTCTAATTACATTGTGATTTTACAGAATCCTTGGGATCGTGCACAAATTCAGCACCTCGCGCGACAAGTTTATCCTGACAACCCCAGGTTTTTACAAGAAGCCTACCTAGACGCCACCTCACGGCCGCATGGTTATATACTGCTGGATCTGAAACAAT
>NW_021680580.1:275944-278116 GCF_001412515.2 Diachasma alloeum
GTAACCTCCAAAACATTCACAGAGGTAATGATGTCAGGAACTGGCTGGAGAGCCAGGATGCGTACAATATGCATACGATGGTACGTAATCATTTTAATAGACGTTCATATAACGTCTCTGAAGTTGACGCTGTTTGGAGGCTGATTTAGTTTATCTTCGCTCCATATCAATATACAATGATGGATTCTCCTGCATGTTAGTAGTCATCGATTTTCTCAGTAAATATGCATGGTACAACCTCTGACAAATAAGCAAAGATAGTAACCCAGGCATTTAGACGGATACTTCTGAACAATGGGGGACAATGTACCCCGAGAATCCTTCAAACGGAACGTGGTAAAGAATTCGTCAATTTTGAATTTCAACAACTTCTGAGTAAGTATAGAATTCAATATCGTGTAACCCGAAATCCTGANTATCGTTGAAAGATTCAACAGAACACTGAAGGAAAGATTGTGGAGATATTTCACATATTCTCGTACCAAACGCTACGTGGATATTCTTCAGAAAATTGTGAATGCCTACAACCATACAAGACATTCAGGGACGCGTTTCCGTCCGTGCGAAGTTGATACTAATAATTCTCTCATAGCAGCAGAAAACCTCTCCAAAAGATACAGTACTAACCGTAAATCTAGTCAGGATCGATCGCCTAAATACAACTGTGGTGACCTGGTACGGATCAGTACAGCAAAAGCAGCGTTCAAGGAAGTATACGAGTCAGGGTGGAGCAAAGAAATTTTTTAAATCAAACTCGTCTCTCATTACCGTAAGCCGGTAGTGTATATCTTACAAGACCTCAAGGGTGAAGACATCGACGGAATATTTTACGAAGAAGAGTTATCCAGAGTACAGACCCGTGAAGGAAAAAAATGAGTCATCTANTCAAGAAAGGATACGAGTCGGGGTGGAGCAAAGAAATTTTTGAAATCAAACTCGTCTCTCATTACCGTAAGCCGGTAGTGTATATCTTACAAGACCTCAAGGGTGAAGACATCGACGGAATATTTTACGAAGAAGAGTTATCCAGAGTACAGACCCGTGAAAGAAAAAAATGATTCATCTAGAAGACAATTTTTCTATTGTGCTACCTAGCAACAATAGTATGCACTATTACCCTGATAATAAAACAACGAGTTTCATCACGTATTTACCAGAGGTCATCAATTTACCTGGTAGATGGAGTGTCGCACTCTCGGAAATTCATATACCTATGACTTTTTTACATATACCTGCAAGTAACAACCACAATTACGTGTCGTTGGAGAGCAGAAATTATCTGACACAAGAAGAACGAGAAATTGTAAAATTGAAGTCCAATGACCTCCTACAGAGTGGTGGTGAGGATCTCGTGAGTGAAGGGGAAGACAATCTTCAACACGGTGTTTACGATAGTATTACAGATTTGTTGGATAGTATGAACGGAATGTCATTTATGAGAGATCATGTAAAATTCATTATGAATTGTGGTGGCTTCGCCTCTGTACAGCGGATCTGGGGTTCTTCCTGTGGAGATATGTTTCATATTCTGCACTTAGCACCTTTACTGAAGAAACTTGTCGGATTTGCAGATAAAGATAAATGCGTAATATTATGCGCCCAAACACATACGTACGAGGGACAGACACCCGCTTCATTATCACGAGGTCTCCCTCAAAGTATGTACGTATACTCGGATATATGCGAAACCTATATAACCGGTGATGTACACACCCCGCTAATGCGTATTGTACCATTAGATATTGATAATTATAAATACGGGGGAATGAAAATCAAGGTATTTTCACCACCACTTTATATACCATTACTACGCACGAAATTTCAAACGATCGAGATAGATATAAGAGATGAGTATGGAGCACCGATACCATTCGAACACGGAACGTTGACTGTGACACTTAATTTCAAACGCACTGAATAATCACGGATTATGAACATCTATNCATATTCCCGTACCAAACGCTACGTGGATGTTCTTCAGAAAATTGTGAATGCCTACAATCATACAAGACATTCAGGGACGCGTTTCCGTACGTGCGAAGTTGATGCTAAAAATTCTCTGATAGCAGCAGAAAACCGCTCCAAAAGATACAGTACTAACCGTAAATCTAGTCAGGATCGATCGCCTAAATACAACTGTGGTGACCTGGTACGGATCAGTACAGCAAAAGC
>NW_021680580.1:278303-279582 GCF_001412515.2 Diachasma alloeum
CCATTCACCATTAAAATAACAGAAGCTTCGTTGATCATCCGGAGAATGAAGGTGAGTCCTGGATTATTATTATCCCACCAAAGGGCCTTATCGAAAACAGCAGCCAAATACCTTGTTACAAGAGTTGAAGTCAATGTGTTNATATTGATAATTATAAATACGGGGGAATGAAAATCAAGGTATTTTCACCAGCACTTTATATACCATTACTACGCACGAAATTTCAAACGATCGAGATAGATATAAGAGATGAGTATGGAGCACCGATACCATTCAAACACGGAACGTTGACTGTGACACTTAATTTCAAACGCACTGAATAATCACGGATTATGAACATCTATATTTTCGACGAGATTCTACAATCAGGGGGAGGATACAGTACCAGTGACCATGGGGGTATAAGTCGTGTGTACATAGGTAGTGCTAATCAAAAAGGACATGGCATTGGTAGTTTCCTACGTGGTTTGTTCAGAAGAATACTACCACTACTCAAGCAAGGAGCATCCGCTGTCGGGAGAGAGGCTCTGCGTTCAGGTGTANTTGATGAAAGCTTAGTTTCAACGATCAACGCTGTAATTTATACTGAGTTTGAAAGTATCATAGAAATTGACTCAGCGAGACAACTGACTCTGGACTATGCATAATCATCTAAGCATTCGGTATCATGCTCAGCGCATGCGCAGCTATTTTTGCAGTATCAGCAGTTTTCTGAACCAACGGATTTGAATCGCTGTCCACCTGTACAGTTATGTGTGAATATTCAACGTAGAAGGTTGAAAGGAGAGCATAGCAATGGCCTGCAGTAATTCAGATTCGGCAGCAATTATTCATTACGAGGGTTTCATCGGAATCCACGGTACATTCGTTCCAANAAACATGGCGTTCTTGCATACTCATTCATGTGAGGGTGTGAAAAGTGAACTGGACTTATTGTCTTTACCTCCAATGCAGACAGCCATCGAGTCCTCATACGATGTACACTACAAGCCAATAGCATCACTTGTGGATAACTCACCCATCGAGTTCGATATACCAGGACAAGGTGATGAGTACATTGACTTAGCTCATACACGGTTATTTTTACGTGTTACAATACCAACATTAGTGACAGAGAAGAACCCTGTACCTTCGGCTACTATCGGCCCCATCAACAACTTATTACACTCGTTATTCGATCAAGTGGATATTTCCTTCAATCAGAAAGCCGTGACGCCTGCCAATAACGCATATGCTTACCGCGCTTATATAGAAACCCTTCTAAATTATGGCGCCGATG
>NW_021680580.1:279672-284715 GCF_001412515.2 Diachasma alloeum
CTGGACTATGCATAATCATCTAAGCATTCGGTATCATGCTCAGCGCATGCGCAGCTATTTTTGCAGTATCAGCAGTTTTCTGAACCAACGGATTTGAATCGCTGTCCACCTGTACAGTTANAATGATAACTCACACTGGAATTTGATACGAAGCGGTAACATGCGCATCGAGGTACGATTTGATGAAAGCTTAGTTTCAACGATCAACGCTGTAATTTATGCTGAGTTTGAAAGTGTCATAGAAATTGACTCAGCGAGACAAGTGACCCTGGACTATGCATAATCATCAAAATATTCGGTATCATGCTCAGCGCATGCGCAGTTATTTTTGCAGTATCAGCAGTTTTCTGAAACAATGGATTTGAATCGCTGTTCAACTGTACAGTTGTGTATGAATATTCAACGTAGAAGGTTGAAAGGAGAGCATAGCAATGGCCTGCAGTAATTCAGATTCGGCAGCAATTATTCATTACGAGGGTTTCATCGGAATCCACGGTACATTCGTTCCAACAGAAGTGACGGTGACCTCCACATCCTTCGACATGATAGGACATTGGGTAATTTGTCCTGAATACCAGTATTCTGCGATTCCACCTAATATTCAGAGGATGAACAATCAACTTACAATCACACGTCACGGTATAGATTGGTATGAAGGAGAAGCATCTTCTAAATATGTCTATGCAGTATTACGAGCCGTTACCAAAGGAATAAAATACGTGTATACCTATGGTTGTGAGCAAACGAAATTCACTGCTGCCCTTCTTACCCGAGATGTTATCAATTTGAAGGGCCACATCAGATCGCCACTATTCGCTTGTACACCAGTAGTTGTTCCATCACGCCTCATACATAGTACATTGAATCACAGAACCTTTATATGTGCTATGCGCCGAGTCCTTCAAATCAAAGCGTGGTTGACTTCGAACGAGGAAGGATTAAAAAGTTTATCCAAAGAGAAATTTCCTGCTGATGAACACAGTACAGATTCTAGAAGCCCTACAGTATATACCGAATCATACAGTCGGTGTATATCCAGCGGACAAGATCCCATCGGCGTGGACGAAACCGACTGCAATAGTAGCGAACACACATGACCACACCCAACCGGGAGAACACTGGATCGCCATGTACGTTGATCGAAATGGTAGAGGATGGTACTTCGACAGCTTCGGACTACCTCCCATCGTGCCCCAGCACGCTGCAAGGCTCCGAAAGAACTGTAAACTCTTCAGGTGCAGCATCCGGCAGCTCCAGCATCATGACTCGAGTGTATGTGGACAATACTGTGTACTTTTTCTGCATTGTATGGCTATGTTTGCTACTCCTGAGAAGTTCTATTCGTTATTCACCGATCGATTCATATCTAATGATCGTCTAGTGCGTGAATATCATAATGCATTTATGAAGAAAAAACGTAATAGTGCCCCCGAAGGGAAGTTATTTAGTGGCCGCGGTTATAATTGTACGTCGTGGAATCAAAAATGTAAGTAATTTATAAGAAAAATATGTAATTCATGGGGACATTATTTTTGGGAAAATATACATGTAATTAATAACTGAAATTCTGTGTTTTTATTTCCCTGTATGATAGCTGCTATGACGCACCCACAGCATTCACAGTCACTCCCACCCCACCACTCGCCCGCGTCGGAGTCGTGCTACTCTGACCGGTGCAGTGGTGGGGTCGGAGTGACTGTGGGTGGGGGGCGCCATAGTAGTTCCCATACTACTTTCCTGTGAGTTACGGAGTGGGTACGACCATAAAAAGTGTGGTTATCCACACAAAGTCAATGAAAAAAGGTGTCAGTACGAGTGTTTCTTTAAAAAAAAATGTTCAGAAAATTCTCAGGACCAACCTACTTGGCGTCGTTTTTTATCTTAATGCGGATCCTTATTTGGGAGTCTATTGTTTGAGATTTGTGATCCACTTTGGAACTCAGAAATTGCTTTGAAGCATACTACACCATGTTAGGTGTTCAAATCTTTAGATAGTCATTTGTGTGATTATGTTGGATGGAATTGCCGGATAGTTTAAGTTAATGCCTCAAGCTTATTCTTTTCCATTTTCAAATATTCTTATTTCCATGAATAGAAATTGAATTAATTATGGTAGTGATCGCATGGAGAAGGTTCATTCGACCATGGTGTCAACATAAAACGCCAACTCTCCGCAATGAGTGTTTCAAAAAACTGCGCCAAGTACGTTGGTTCTGAGAATTTTCTGAACAATTTTTTTCAAAGAAACACTCGTATTAACACTCTTTTTCATTGACTTTGTGTGGATAACCACACTTTTTATGGTCGTATCCACTCCGTGACTCACAGGAATAGACAACATTGAGTTGACATTGATGAGTTGAAACTTATAAAATTTGCAACAGTACAACCCAACTGTAGAAAAAAACTGAAAGTGTTTCTAGATATTTTGAAAAGTTCTGTGGTTTTTCAAAATCACAAGTTCAACTTCATGAACTTGGCGTTCTTCCTTATTTCTGCACTTTTTTCAATTTCCCAGAAACGATTATCCATAAATAAGTACTCGGGCATTATTTTGATGAAGACCGTTTTTATAGAGAATTGCAAGGGCTATGAAAAAGGTCATTATAATAATTTTAATACCTTCTTTATAAAAAATGATAAATCGAATCCACTGGGTCCATTCGGAAACAAAAATGGAAAACGAGAATAAAACCACATTGCCCGGTGTAGGATGGTATTTTTAGTGACTAGGTATCATCATGACGAGTATTTTGAAAACAAAAACCGAATCCGTCGAATGGTTTATGAGATATCGGCAAAAATCGATTTTCAAGGAATCGCTATATCTCACAAACCGCCCAACCAATCGAGCTGAAATTTTGCACAGATTTGAGTCTCCGCATCCTTCCCTCAATCATTTGCGAGTTATGGGGACAGTTCTGGACATACGTACACACATGACTACACACAACCTACATATATACAGACATTCTTCAAAAACATTATTTGTTCACGTTTCATGACATTCCTAGTCATTTTTACACTCAAAATCAAGAATAGGAAACGAACACAGTTACAAAGCTTTCATTCGGAAGAAGAACAAAAAGATCTTATAGTTTTTGGAAACCAAAATTCACTACCGTTCCACTTTGCCCCGCGTTCCATTTTGCCCCACCCTCCTCTATTATATATACAGTGATGTGATGTCCTCAATTCTCATATTTAATGTCTAGACATGGTCCCCTCAAATTCAGTTAAATGGGGAAGCTGAGAAGTTGGGCTGAAATGGGGAATTGACGAGAATTTGGGATCTCGGCCTTTGACATTAAACGAACCAAAGAAATGGAAAACGTTCAATTGTGTATTATAAGTGCACGAGTAAATCTCGAATTACATGTAATTCACAGTACGCGTTCATAATCTAGACTCTACTTGCTCCTTCACACTGGGAAAGATCATTGTGTGAACACAGCAATCGTGAAACGGAAAAACAAATATTTGTACCCCATATCTTCCTTCAATGCAGTCATCCAGAGGGTATTTACCACTCGAATCAACAGCCATTCCTTCTCGTTAAACTATTCCAGAATCCGTTAAACGTTCTGATCACACCTAATGGTTGTCGATATATCTGACAAATACCGACAGAATTTTTTTTTCAATACATGGCCTCAATATTTTTTTAAATGGAATGTTGAGTGCAACCATTCCATCGATTCGCCAATCGATCCTCGAATGCTTTTAAAGGCGTTCGTGCTTCAAATACAAAACTGTCCTCTATGCACCACTTGCATTTTACTCGGCGTACGTCTGGATCTATGGGAAAACAAATGCCCACGACCGAGGGATATCGCATTGCGAAATTATCGCTATGTAATCTTGCCTTGTAGAGGCAGGTTGAGTTTCATCATAGAGTCGGTGCTTTTAGACAAAGTCTTGGAACAGAGGGGAAAGATGTAGAATCTTTATGAGATTATAATATCTCTGAAATTACTAGAAAGAAGTGGAATCGATTTCATTTTATTGAAACGTTTGAGGAATAGTATTAAATGATGCAGAATTTGAAGAAGTTTCTTGCCGAGAATTGAGAGTTACTGATAATTAATAATGATTGATTTCAACATTGCTGTTGAAAATTATCAGGAGTAATATTACAAGGGCTTAAAAATGATTAACAATTTACCGGATGGCTTGTTGTATGGCAATGCATTCATAGTCACCCGATAATGTTAACAAATTTTCGCTGAAGTTTCTGGTATATTTATTTAAAAAAATTTCACGCGTCAGTTCCGCTGAAATTTCATGTCATTTTCTCATTAAAATTCACAACTTGATAAAAAAAACAAAGGAACAAGTAACTTTCACTCCATTTATTCCCTGAGAAGTGATATAAATTAGAAAAATTCAATTGAATATGATAACTTTTCAATTAATGTAAAATTTTACTAAACTATCATTTTTTCACTGAAAAAGTTTTATTATTTAAAAATTCGTAATTCCGTTGAGTTTTCTCTAATTCTAAACTGCGCATGAAATATGAAATTTGTTCGAACAGGATACTAAACGCACTCGGGGTTTTAATACTACCCAACTGGAGTAAATTTCACAGGTATGAAAAATAAATCAATTGTATTCGTACGCCAAAATATAATTGAAATGGAAAAAAAACAATTCGAATGATGAACGGAAGAATTTCCTTGCCATTCACTTAATAATGTATTTTTGGTATTTTCAGGATAAAAAAAAGGAATACAGATGAAATATAATATACCAGTAATGAAAATTTTTCGGCGAGTTTTGTACCGTATTCAGTGGAATTGTGTTTATTGAATACTCGATAGGAACAGTCAGTATTTAGAATTTTTTTTAAATGCTGTATCTGTTGAGGATTCGCGTAAACAAACGTGAAAATTTAAAGGCTTAGTTTGAGGATGTAAGTAGTATTGGGGGCATCCTGACCGTCGTTCTAACTTTCGCCACTAGGTGGCGCTGGCGTCGCTGTTCGTTTGGCGGCGGGCGGTGGGTGGTGAGTGGGGGGAGGAGGTGGCACTAGTGTCGGGT